>NC_041380.1:185395823-185423784 GCF_002162155.2 Triticum dicoccoides | reverse complement strand
ATGACCAAGGTCCTCACCAAGATGGCATACTAGAACCCCGTCCTCGACTTCGATGCCACGATGGATACCTTGCCGGATGGTACTGACCTCACGGTGCTCAAGGAGCGCATCAAGCCCGTCATCAGCAGCATCGACGAAATCAAGAGGGTGGAAGGCCAGAGCCGGGATTAGGCATCCCGTTCTTCACTGCCGCTGCAGGTTCACGACCAAGACAAATTTCATCTTTAGTTAGAACCGCAGCAATGATGTGATGTAACATAACTTTTGCAGTACTCTTAATTTCATGCATGTTATTTCCCCGTTCAATTCCTCTTTGTATGCGCACCCTACGTCCATTGGGTAGGCTCGCCGGCGCGGAAGCCCCTAGCGGCGTTTTGGGGACGGATCCCCATGGTCCTGCTGGGTATGCGTGCTGCCGGACGAGCCACCTTTCCGTTCTGAACGCGGCCGCTCGAACTGTCGAGCTTGACTCGAGTCAGAATCGAGGGCATTGTTGATCGCGGAAGGCTACTCTGCCATTCTCGACGCAGCCGCTTGAGCTGTTGAGCGGACTCGAAACAGGGCAAGGGCGTTGCCGATCATGGGAGAGCCCCCTGGCGTGCAGGTTTCTCATACAAAGGCGTGATATCTCCGGGGGGGCAATAACCACATATAAGAAGGATAGAACAAATAAGGGTTTAGTGCAACTTAGCTTCTGTTTGCAATCGCTCGAGTGCCGATGTTCTGGCCTCCTTTCTTCTCCAAGGGTCACGAAGATGAAGGAGTGTTGGGCTAACTGCTAAAGCCGATTCTCACAACTACGCCCCCTACCTGGCGCGCCAAAGATGTCGATGGGAACGACACCTATGGGATCACAAGAATCCCTACTATGGTTAGCGGGGCGTGGGGTCGTGAGAAGAGCGGATCTAACAGGTAGCACACGGTTCGTTTATCCAGGTTCGGGCTGCGAGGATGCGTAAAATCCTACTCCTGCTTTGATGGATTGTATATCTGTGTTCTTGAGCTAGCTATGGGGCGTGAGGAGCTTCAAAAAGCCGAATCCCTCCTCTGGTCGCCTCGGGCCTCCTTTTATAGAAAAAGGGGTTGCCACAGTGGCACACAGGAGGTGGAAAGGGTACAGTGATGCGAGGTTATCCCTCAAATTACATGACAAGGCGCATTTAATGCATCTTGCTTAGGTGTCCTTGCTTTATTGGGGACGGGGGAGAGATCTGTCTCGTCCATCGCCGCTCCTTCTTGTGTCGACACGCGCCTTGGCCAGCGACGCATGTGATGCCATGTAGGTAGGCAGGCAACTGAGGTGGCGCAGTGGTGGGTCTTCACGAAGATCTGCATGCCGCCACGGGGTGCCTGCCCAGCTGGTTGGGTCGGCAGCTGCATGCATGCGGTGGTGGAGGTTTAGTCGGCGTGGGCCTGATGGTGGCCCTACGGGTGTCCTTGGCAAGGGCCTTGCCGGGGCCCCGGCAAGGGTCTTGCCGAGGCGCCTGCTGTCATCCCCGGCAAGGCGCTTGCCGGGGGCCTTGTGGTCTTCCTCGGCTGGGATCCCGCCAAGGGTTGTCGTCTCCTTAGTGCGTATCTAATCTTGAATGTCTTCACAAAGATCTGCATGCCGCCACGGGGATGTCTCCCGAATCCTTGCCCTTTGGGGGCAATGGACTCAAGGGTGATTTGCTCCGTAGGCGCGGGACGAGCCGCCGCGGCAAGGGTCTTGCCAGGGCTGCTAGAACTGTCTCACGGCAAGGATCTTGCCGGGGGAGTCCGCTTTGTCCCCTTTGCTCTTCTTGGTCTTGGCCTTGGCGTTGTTCTAGTTCTTGATGCGGAGCATCCCAAGGTCATCCCCATGGACCTACCATCGTCTCATCAAGTGCCTACCGGAACCATGACTCGATCACGTGCAAGAGCCCTTGAAACCGAGGTGACATCTCTCCTCTCATATGGATACTTTGTGCATACTCAGGTACAATGGAGAAGCTAAGGAGGAAGGACAAGAAGAAGAGGAAGATGGACGAGAAGATGGAGAAGAAGAAGGGATGCAGGAAAAGTCCCAGCCACCGGATGACCGACCGGGACCGGACGTCCGGCGCCTGAAGCCTCAGCCGAACCCCAGCGGGCAGACGTCCGGCCCAGACCGGACGACGGGTGCCCCTGCACCCGAAGCGAACGAGCGGACGTCCGGTCCGGACCGGATGACCGGCGCACTAGCACCCGAGCCAACATCAGTGGAAGTGCGGAGCTACCAGACGTCCGGCACCCCCATCACAGAGCAGAACCAGCGGACGACCGGAGGACACCGAACGTCCGGCAGCTCCTGAGACACCGTACGACCGGTCCCCAGCGGACGTTCGGTACCTGGCTGCATCCAGATTTGGGCCCGAGGCACATGTACCCTTTCACTTCGCCCCCCTTTTGCACTTAGACTATAAATAGACCCCCCATTCATCCTAGCTAGGGTTAGCGTTGGTTTAGCTCATACTTCGAGATAGAGCTTCGCTCATCCATCCCGATCTCCTCCTCGAGAGAGACTGCGGCCCCTCTTCGGAGAAGATCAACTTGGATTCAAGACCCCCTCTTGGGCGGCCCCATCAAGACCTCCTTCTAGGAGAAGAACCGGTTACTTGTATCGTCCTTTGTTGACCGTGGATCATCGTGTATCTCTTTGTGTTTCGAGGATCTAGCACATGTGTAATCGAATCTTGTTGGTTTGAGTGTTTCTCTCGTGTTTTCCCTCGTGAATCCCCTCGTGTTCTCCGTGTTTCTCTTTGGGATCCGCTCCTTTCGTGAAAGATCGGCCATCTAGGGTTCCACCCTACATCATCTTGGTATCATGAGCAAGGTTGATCACGATTTCGGAGCCCCCTCTTCGTTTTTCTAGCTTGATTTTGTTGTTTTTCGTCCTAATCCAAAAATCCCCACAAAAATAGCCCCAAAATTTTTCTTGTGTTTTGTGAGTTGTGATGATGTTTTGTTGGTTTTGATCCGTGAATTTGTTGCGTTGCAAGTAGATCTAGCCTTCCCCCACCATCTCCACCTCGAAATCCCTCCCAAATTCCCCAGATTCCCCCCAAAGTCACCTCCCGGATCTAAAATCTCACGTTGACCCCAGCCACCGGACGACCATCACATCACCGGACGTCCAGCGACCCAGGAATCACCGTACGTCCGACGTTACCGGACGACCGGAGACCGGACATCCATCCACGCCCGGACGACCGCTACTTCCACAACATCATCCGCTACACCACCTCCAACTTCTGAAAAACCATTCCAATATCCCTACCCACACCACCACCTACCCGCTACCAACTCTGACGATTTTGGTCGCCTTTGGTTTTGAGAATTTGAGTTGCGGTACTGTATCCTTTTGTGTTTCGGCTATCTAGGTACGGTTCGACATCGACACCACCGCCGCTCATTTTCGCCACGGACGCGTCATCAACACCAGTCATCAACAACGACCACCTCTACTACGACTTGGTATTCGTACCACCATTTTGACACCATACCAGAAGCAAGACCGGTAACCTCATCTTGGTATCGGACATATCACTCTTGTCATTACATTGATAGCCATCAACGCCTTACTCCTTTGCGTTGCTTACCCATCGAGACTAGCCATTGAGTATTGCCGGCAACGAGACTTGTTCACTTTAGTGATCATACTTCCCCATAGCATACATACATACATCATTGTTTCCTATATTGGTATCATCTCTTGTGTCACAAAGCTGTCATTGCACACTCACTTGCTATCTTGGTTCGTCAAGCTTCGCATAAGAGAAGAGCTCAAACATCAAAGAGCCAACCAAGCTTTTAAGCAAAGAGGAAAGATAAGCAAAAAGCTTTTAAGGAAGAACCATAGCATCATACAACATTAAGATTGTCATACTCGATCATCTTGGATCACATCATAGCAACACCTTGCATAAAACATATTTGGGATAGAAGTCGTTGCATTTTTGCTAAGTAGGTCGTGCACAAGTTCTTGTATCTGCCTATCGTGCAATTGTGCTAGCGTCTCTCTAGTGTTGTGCAACAAGAGCATTTTTGTGGATTCCACATTTTGGCTCACCCTTGGTTGCTCAACCCCACTTATCTTTTTGCGTGTGTGTTTCCGTGTACCGTATATGATTGGTCTACTTGTTACATTGCATCTTGTGAATCTTCTCCAACATATTGAATCTTGCTTACATTCACATTAAAAATTGTGCCACCATCCTAACCAAGCTCCACCATAAGCTTTTACTTGTGTAGGTGTGAGAAACCGACAAGAATTGGTACCAATTGTGCTATTTCCTTGTTACACGTTGGAGTCATCTTTGATCCATTGTCAACATCGGTCAAGGTACATTTGATATTGGTTCTTCCCTTTCTTCCACTCACACTTGTCTTGGAATGATGGATAGGCCAAGTACTTCTACCAACCCGCTCTTCATGGAGCAAGACGACGACATGAACTCCTTCGTCACCAAGAGTCACCTCTTTGGTGCACAATGTGCTTTGCATCAAGAGCAACAAGCTATGAGTGAACGCATCGACAACCTTGCCGCCGACTTACGACTTTCAGAGAAATGTACAAGGGACTACTTTGACAACAAGCTCGACAATCACAAGCAAGAGAATGACGCAAGGATGGACGAGATTCGTGCTTTGTTGCTCAACCGCTCTTCTTCCACTTGAAGAAGGAGCCTTTCAAGTCTACACTCCGACGACACCATCTCCGGTTCAAGTACACCAACATCTAACACTCTTTGACGAGCCGCACGCAATGAGCATCAACCAAACCTCAATCCACTTCGAGACACTGACTCGCAAGAACATCGACAACGTCAAGCCAAACAAGACTTTACGCTAGCTCGAGAGCGGCAACGCCAACGTCAACACGAACAAGAGGAGTGAGCGCGACAACATCAAGATGCACAAGACGCCGAGGCGGAACACCAAGAACAACAACTATGTGAAGCTCAAGAACTTGAAGCGCAACGTGCTCTTCATGAATCAAGTCGTGCCGTAGCCCACCGAGGCCGACAAGCTCGCCTACATCAACAAGAACGTCACGATGAAGCTCAAGAAAGAATTTTCCAAAGACATGTGTGTCAACAAGCTCCTCGTCAAGATAGACAAGCGCCTCGTCAAGATAGACAAGCTCCCCCTCAAGCGAGACAAGAACATCAAGTTCATCAAGAGCATGACGATAATGGGAATCCTCCACGACAAGCGCAACACGAGGTTGACAACCCTCCGTGTTAATAGAATCACGAGTTGAACAATCATCTACAACATGGGCGTCATCATCTCCGACCGCAACACAATAAAGAGCAACGCTACGGCAAGCTCAAGTTCACCATGCCCAAGTTCAACGGAAGCAACGATCCCGAAGAATACCTTTCATGGGCATTGAAAGTTGACAAGATCTTCCGTTTGCACAATTCTGAAGAAGAGAAGAAGATTGCGATGGCATCCCTTGAGTTCCAAGACTATGTCCTCATTTGGTGGGAACAAGTCATTGAGCGCCGCGAGGCAAGAGGTGAACCACCCATCACTACTTGGGCACAAATGAAGGATATCATGAGAGCACGATTCATGCCAAACTACTACAACCGCGACCTCTTCAAGAAACTTCAACAACTCAAGTAAGGCACCAAGAGCGTTGAAGAGTACTACAAGGAAATGGAGATTGCCATGACACGAGCCAATGTCAAAGAAGATGATGAGCAAACTTTGGTAAGGCTCTTGAATGGACTCAATCATCCTATCAAGAAGATCGCCTACTTCCAACCATACTCAAACCTCATCGAGCTAGTGCATCAAGCTACCAAAGCGGAACGGCAAGTACAAGACGACTTCAAGTATGCCAAGTTCTCATCCAAGTCCTATGGCCTCTCCAACAATCAAGCTTCGACAACTCAAACACCTTCTACCTCAACCAAGCCTTCTACAAGCAACAACGACAAGTCAAGTTACAAGAAAGCTTCGACAAGCTCAAGTCGTCCTCCTACTACAAGCAACTTCAAGGAAGCTCCATCATCATCTACTCCACCCGATGAGACCATCAAGACAAGTTCTATCAAATGCTTCACATGCGGCGGCCGAGGCCACAAGTCCTTCGAGTGCACAAACAAGCGCACCATGATCCTCAACGACGACGGAACCTATGACTCCATGAGTGAAGGAGAAATGGAAGCTCTTGAGCAAGTGGCCATGCACCGACAAGTGAACAATGAAGACGAAGATGACCAAGTCTTTTGCGATGAAGATTCAAGCCCCGCTCTTGTTGTCTCCAAGGTCTTGACTCTTCAACAGCAACAAGACGAAGATCAAAGATGCCATATCTTTCACACCAAGGCCGGCATCAATGGACGATCCGTCAAGGTCATCATCGATGGAGGGAGTTGCCACAACTTAGCAAGTGATGAACTATGCTCCAAGCTCCGATTGATCAAGATGAAGCACCCTCACCCCTAAAAGGATCAATGGCTTAGTGACTCCGGCACTATCCAAGTCGAGCACCGAGTACAAGTATCCTTCAAAATCGGTGCTTACGAAGACACCTTGGAGTGCGACGTCATCCCAATGACCTTTTGCCATCTTATCCTTGGACGGCCATCGCAATTTGACCGAGGTGTCATTCCCAATGGACGTACAAATCACTATAGCTTCAAGATGAAAGGGAAAGAGTTCGTGCTATGTCCTATGTCTCCAAGCCAAGTGCTCGCCGACAAGCAAGCCACCCATCGTGGAGAAAATAGTGAGAGTGCGATCCACCAAAAAGAGAGTGAGCGCCACAAGCCCAAATTGAGTGACTCCACAATGAGCGACAAGAAAACTTAGTTCTCTTTGCCACCAAACGTGAGATGAGAGAAGTGTGTGAGAACCCATCAAGTGTCCTACACTATGTCCTATTGTGCAAGGACGAGGTCACACAAACTAACAACTCTCACGATCTACCTTTGGTGTTATCTTCTCTATTGCAGGAATTCCAAGATGTTTTCCCCGATGAGCTACCTCCGGGTCTACCTCCACTACGAGGCATTGAGCACCAAATTGATCTCATCCCCGGAGCGCCGCTTCCCAACAAAGCTCCATACCGCGTCAACCCCGAAGAAACCAAAGAAATACAAACTCAAGTAAAGCATCTCATAGACCATGGACATGTGCGTGAAAGTTTGAGTCCTTGTGCCGTACCGGTCATTCTTGTGCCAAAACGTGACGGTAGTTTTCGCATGTGCTCCGATTGTAGACCTATCAATGCTATCACCGTTAGATATAGGTACCCCATTCCATGCCTTAATGATATGCTTGATGAACTTAGCGGTGCCACTATATTTTTCCAAAATTGATCTTAAGAGTGGTTACTATCAAATCCTCATACAATAGGGTGATGAATGGAAAACCACCTTCAAAACCAAGTTTGGTTTGTATGAGTGGTTAGTCATGCCTATGGGTCTCTCGGAAGCACCGGGCACTTTTATGCGCCTTATGAATCATGTCTTTCGCCCTTACATTGGTATATTTGTTGTGGTTTACTTCGATGACATTCTTGTGTTTAGCAAATCTATCCAAGAGCATGTCACCCATGTCCGCACCATTTTGCAAACTCTTAGGGAAGAGCGTCTCTATGCTAATATGGAGAAATGCCTATTTGGTGTTGATAAGCTCGTTTTCTTGGGTTTTGTGGTCTCTTCTAAGGGTGTTCATGTTGATGAATCTAAGATCAATGCTATTAAAACTTGGCCCCAACCAGCCAATTTGCAACAAGTGCGTAGTTTTCTTGGTTTAGCCGGTTTCTACCGTAGATTTGTGAAGGATTTTAGCACCATTGCTTCACCTTTGCATGCTTTGAGCAAGAAGAACGCGCCTTTTGTTTGGGGACCATCTCAAGATATTGCTTTCAATGAGCTGAAAAATTTGCTTACTCATGCTCCCGTGTTTGCTTTACCCAACTTCGACAAGCCTTTTGAGATTCATTGCGATGCTAGCGGTAATGGCATAGGAGGAGTGTTAACGCAAGAGAAGCCCCCCATAGCTTACTTTAGTGAGAAACTTTCTGGAGTGCAACTCAACTATCCCATCTATGACAAAGAACTATATGCTTTAGTCCGTGTTTTACATGAATGGGAACATTACCTTCGTCCCCATGAGTTCATCATTCATACCGATCATGAGATCCTCAAGTATCTCAAGGGTCAAACTAAGTTGAACAAGCGTCATGCTAAATGGAGTGAATTCATTGAGTCTTTTCCCTATGTCATCAAGTACATCAAGGGTAAAGAAAACATCATCGCGGATGCTCTTTCCCGCATATGCATGCTAGTCATGCAACTAGAGTTAGATGTCATTGGCTTCGAGCATATCAAAGATTTGTATGCGCATGATCCCCTTATGCCAAGTGTTTGTCGAATACATCGTGGGAACGCTATTACATCAAAGACGGCTACCTTATGAGAGCTAACAAATTTTGCATCCCCAAGTCATCCCTTCGTTTATTGCTTTTGCAGGAATCGCATGGAGGAGGATTAATGGGACATTTCGGACGCGACAAGACATTCGCCACGCTCTTGAAGAGCTACTTTTGGCCAAAGATGTTTCGGGACATCAATCGCTTCACCAACCGATGTTCGACATGCCGCAAAGCTAAGTCCAAAGCTCAATCTCATGGCCTCTATATGCCTCTACCGATTCCATACCAACCATGGGAAGACATAAGCATGGACTTTGTACTTGGTTTGCCAAAAACTCGCAATGGGAAAGATTCCATATTTGTCGTTGTGGACCGTTTCTCCAAAATGGCACATTTTATTCCTTGTCACAAGATAGACGATGCTTCACATGTTGCTAATCTCTTTTGTAGGGAAATATTGTGTCTCCATGGTGTGCCAAAGACAATTGTCTCGGACCACGACGTTAAGTTCCTTAGCTACTTTTGGAAGACTCTATGCGCCAAGCTCGGAATCAAGCTACTCTTCTCCACGGCGTACCATCCTCAAACCGACGGTCAAACAGAGGTGACAAACCGCACACTCTCCGCTCTACTTCGAGTACTCATCAAGAAGAACCTCCTGGAGTGGGAGGAGTGTCTACCCATCGCCGAGTTCGCATACAACCGAGCAAGACACTCAACAACCGGCAAGTCCCCTTTCGAGGTCATCTACGGATTCAACCCTTTGTCACCATTGGATATTCTTCCTCTACCACTCCAAGAGCGCATCAATTTGGACACAAGTGCGCGTGTGACACATCTCAAGAAGATGCATGAAGATACAAGAAACACCATCGAGCACCAAGTTCAACGCCTTGCGACCAAGCTCAACTTTAACAAGCAACCTATGATCTTCAACATTGGTGATCAAGTGTGGCTACACCTTCGCAAGGACCGCTTCCCACAAGAACGCAAATCCAAGCTTCATCCACGAGCGGATGGACCCTTCAAGGTGCTTGCATGCTACAACGACAACGCTTACAAGCTTGACCTTCCACGCGACAAGTACAACATGAGCGACATCTTCAACATCAAAAGATCTCTCTCCTTTCCATGGTGATGAAGATTTTGATCCGAGGACAGATCTTCCCCAAGGGAGGGGAGATGATGCGGAGCATCCCAAGGTCATCTCCATGGACCTACCATCGTCTCATCAAGTGCCTACCTAACCCATGACTCGATCATGTGCAAGAGCCGTTGAAACCGAGGTGACATCTCTCCTCTCACAATTCCACTTTGATGCGCATGAAGCATGGCTACTACCTCATATGGATACTTTGTGCATACTCAGGTACAATGGAGAAGCTAAGGAGCAAGGACAAGAAGAAGAGGAAGATGGACGAGAAGACAGAGAACAAGAAGGGATGCAGGAAAAGTCCCAGCCACCGGACGACCAGCCGGGACCGGACGTCCGGCGCCTAAAGCCTCAGCCGAACCCCAGCGGGCGGAGGTCCGGCCCAGACCGGACGACCAGTGCCCCTGCACCCGAAGCGAACGAGCGGACGTCCGATCCGGACCGGACGACCAGCGCACCAGCACCCGAGCCAACATCAGCGGAAGTCCGAAGCTACCGGACGTCCGGCACCCCCATCACAAAGAAGAACCAGTGGACGACCGGAGGACACCAGACGTCCGGCAGCTCCTGAGACACCGGACGACCAATCCCCAGTGGACGTCCGGTACCTGGCTGCGTCCAGATTCGGGCCCGAGGCCCATGTACCCTTTCACTTCGCCCCCCTTTTGCACTTAGACTATAAATAGACCCCCATTCATCCTAGCTAGGGTTAGCGTTGGTTTAGCTCATACTTCGAGATAGAGCTTCGCTCATCCATCCCGATCTCCTCCTCGAGAGAGACTGCGGCCCCTCTTCGGGGAAGATCAACTTGGATTCAAGACCCCCTCTTGGGCGGCCCCATCAAGACCTTCTTCTAGGAGAAGAACCAGTTACTTGTATTGTCCTTTGTTGACCGTGGATCATCGTGTATCTCTTTGTGTTTCGAGGATCTAGCACATGTGTAATCGAATCTTGTTGGTTTGAGTGTTTCTCTCGTGTTTTCCCTCGTGAATCCCCTTGTGTTGTTTGTGATTCTCTTTGGGATCCGCTCCTTTCGTGAAAGATCGGCCATCTAGGGTTCCACCCTACATCAGTTCTCCTGAGCTTCGGTCTTGCCCTCTCCTCCCTTGCCTTCCTTGGTGTGGTGGTGCCCGTGGCTCAGACTGCCCGTGCACAGTTATCGGGGTACAAAAAGTGTACCCCCCCTTTTTGTACACCGACAGAGACCCTAATCGCCCGATCTTTCATGAGAGGAGCGGATCCCGGGGAAATCACGAAGAACACGAGGAAGAACGGAAGGAAAGAACAAGAGGAAATCACTAAACCGACACAAATAAGTCACACATGGGCTAGATCCTCGAGTACATAGAACGATACACGAATCCACGGTCAACTAGGGATGATACACGGTAACCAGTTCTTCTCTGTGAGGAGGTCTTGATGGGGCCGCCCAAGAGGGGGTCTTGATGATCTTCTCCGCAAGGAGGTCTTGAATCCGCTTGGGGGATCTTCTCCGGTGGAGGCTCGAATCTCCGAGGAGAAGGTAACAAAGTGGATGAGCAATGCTCTCTCACAAATCTGAGCTAAACATTTGCTAACCCTAGAAAGGATGAGGGAGAGGTCTATTTATAGTCTAAGTGCAAATGGGGGCGAAAGTGGGGTACATGGGCCTCGGGCCCGAATCTGGACGCAGCCAGGTACCGGACGTCCGCTGGTGACCGGTCGTCTGGAGTCTCGGGAGCGACCGGTCGTCCGGTGTCCTCCGGACGTCCGCTGGTTCTGCTCTGCGATGGGGGTGCCGGACGTCCGGAAATGTCGGACTTCCGCTGACTTTGGTTCGGGTGCAGGTGCGCCGGTCGTCTGGTCCGGACCGGACGTCCGCTCGTTTGCTTCGGGTGTCGGGGCACCGATCGTCCGGTCTGGACCGGACGTCCGCTCGCTGGGGCTCGGCTGATGATTCAGGCGTCGGACGTCCGGTCCCGGCCGGTCGTTCGGTGGCTGGGACTTCTCCTTCAGCCCTTCTTCTTCTCCGTCTTCTCGTCCATCTTCCTCTTCTTCTTGTCCTCGCTCCTTAGCTTCTCCATTGTACCTGAGTATGCACAAATTATCCATATGAGGTAGTAGCCATGCTTCATGTGCATCGAAGTGGAATTGTGAGAGGAGAGATGTCACCTCGGTTTCAAGAGCTCTTTGCACGTGATCGAGTCATGGGTCCACTAGGCACTTGATGAGACGATGATAGGTCCATGGGGATGACCTTGGGATGCTCCGCATCAGCCACCTTGCTGCACTTTATTTACTTTTGTTACTTGTTGCTCGTTACAATTTATCCTATCACAAAACTATCTGTTACCACTTATTTCAGTACTTGCAGAGAATACCTTGCTGAAAACCACTTATCATTTCCTTTTGCTCCTCGTTAGGTTCGACACTCTTACTTATCGAAAGGACTACGATAGATCCCCTATACTTGTGGGTCATCAAGACTCTTTTCTGGCGCCGTTGCTGGGGAGTGTAGTGCCTTTGGTAGGTGGAATTTGGTAAGGAAAAACTTATATAGTGTGCTGAAATTTACTGTCACTTGCTTCTATGGAAAGTAACTCTCGGAGGGGCTTGTTCGGGGTATCTTCACCCCATCCAGTAGAGCAAAGAGTTGTTCCTCAACCTACTGAACCTATTGAAAATGAAACTCCTTTTGAATTTCCTTCGGGTATAATGGAAAAACTTCTAGCTAACCCTTTTACAGGAGATGGAACAAAGCATCCTGATGAGCACTTAATATATGTGGATGAAGTTTGTGGATTATTTAAGCTTACAGGTGTACCCAATGATGTTGCTAAGAAGAAGGTCTTCCCTTTATCTTTGAAGGGACACGCATTGATATGGTATAGGCTATGTGATGATATGAGATCATGGAACTATAAAAGATTGAAATTGGAATTTCATCAAAAGTATTACCCTATGCATCTGGTTCAGTGTGATCGCAATTATATATATAATTTGTGGCCTTGCGAAGGAGAAAGCATCGCTCAAGCTTGGGGGAGGCTTAAATCAATGTTGTATTCATGCCCAAATCATGAGCTCTCGAGAGAAATAATTATGCAAAGTTTTTATGCTCGGCTTTCTCATAATAATCAAACCATCCTCGATACTTCCTGTGTTGGCTCTTTTATGATGAAGACTATTTAATTCAGATGGAATTTATTGGATATAATTAAACACAACTCTGAAGATTGGGACCTCGACGAAGGTAAAGAGTCAGGTATGACACCTAAGTTTGATTGTGTTAAATCTTTTATAGACACCGATATTTTTCGTAAGTTTAGCACTAAATATGGACTTGACTCCGAGATAGTAGCTTCTTTCTGTGAATCTTTTGCTACTTATGATAGAGGCGAGGATGTTCTGATCTTTCGATAAGATGATAACTATCGATTTGGTGGAGACGACTTTGACGATCCGACTACAAACGTGCACGACGTTGCGCCTTAGCAATCGCTAAACCAATCTCCCGAGGTTACTGACGATGCTGGAAACATGATCAGCCTGACCACGAAGGTCTATTCCTGCACGCAATCGAAGAAAGAGCAAGAATATGATAATGCAATCTGAATATTGTGAATATAGATGAAGTATTGATAAAGGTGGGGATCCGTAAGCGGTCTTGGTCTGGTCGTTGGACACAAACGAAGTACACGAAGTTGCAATGGCTAACTTTTAACTAAACAAATCCCAAGGAAAAAGCTACTAGATGGATCTTCTTATATAGGAGCAAGGGGTGGCGGACAAGGAGGTGGGAGGACGTCCCAAGGCAGCCTAAAACTAACCCTAGGTCGTACAAGGCTAATGGGCCCAAGTGGAGATGGTGCATCACCTTTGGACTTGTTGTTTGACTCGGATTCTGCTGCAGCGTCATATTGTTTCGTCGATATCTCAATGCTCCGGACGAATTTGAAGGTGATTCCAATTGGGTTGGAAAGACCATGAAATCTACATTCCAACAAAAAAAATCACCCAATTTGGACTCCGTATGAAAAAGTTGTTGATGTTTTGAGTCAGGTATGTCTGTGTAGTCTGAATCTAAATCCAGAACATGAGAGACTTGGACTCTATCTTCTCTTGGCCCAAAAGTGACATGAGAGAACTTTTTGAACAGAACCTAAACTTCTCCTTTTCCCTTATCTTCATATGTGGATTGTACAAATGTCCCATACACCTACAATTAGACAAAACACAAAAGTGTGTGAAGTATTTTTGTTCTGGATAACATAAATAGATTATTGAATAGTTTGCACTAGAAATCACCTGACAAATATGCATGTATGCAATATTTTTGGTCGTATCCAAGGTAGTCATGTCCTCATCATCCTCCTCTTTTTGAAAAGTAAGCCGTCATCGACGTTGCTTAATCTGAAATGTGGCTAACAAAAGAGACAAGGTGTACATGTTGTATATGTATATGTCATCCATTTTTACTTCCCTTGATTTTCGCACATATGACACATGTATACATGAGTAACTTTCATAGTTCATAAAATCTAAAGCCAAAAAATTATCACAGGAAGTAGAAGGCATGAAAATATTGTAACTTAGTTTGCACATATAAGTGAAGCTCTTATTCATTTCAAAAGAATGACAATGCTCATCATTAAACCATCCCAACATTGGTGAATAAACCTTACTTGCATCAAATTTACATGCTACAACATGCTTAAATAAGCAAACATGCAATAAGTCATTGGACATAGAATCATCACCAAGATTAGAGGTCATATCAAAATGATTAAACATTGGTTCTTTTGCATCAACAATTAATTAAATGGGTGCACTAAAAATTGTTGGTATTTCAGTTGTTTGATCACAAGACACATTCATGACAGTAACAAGATTCTCTAAAATAGGTGGTGTGCTCAAATCAACAGGTAACACAACACATGATGCATTCAAGTTAACTAGGCATGCATCATTCTCATGTGAAGTTATATCATCAATACCTTTATTGTTACCTTGTCGCAAAAATGTAGTTGATGTAGGTACGGACGTTGACAATGTACCATACTCTTGAGATGATGTCGCGCTCACAATGCGAGGTGGGGCTGCTCTAGTAGGTGCAACGGTGGAGGAACCAACCAGCAGTGGTGAGCATGAACTGGAATGGTAGTAGTTGTTGTCACCCAATGCATCCTCCTGTATCTGTCTCTCAAAGGTACAAGCACGAACATACATACCAGTAATGCAACGAGGAATATACTGAAATCTTGCATGGATATCATGGTTCAAACCACCAAAAAATCTATTCATTGTATCATCCTCAGATTCTTCCATGTCACAATGATGCATATAAAATTTGAACTCTTGGTAGTAAGCATGAATAGTGTTGCTGCCTTGTTTTAATTGTTCCAATTTGCGAAGCAATTCATGACGATAGTAAGAAGGAAAAAATTGTTATCTCATTACAGCTTTCAAAACTTTCCAAGTTGTGGGTTGGTTATCAATGTTTTTCTTACAATGTACACTCCACCAAACAGAAGCAAAACCAGTAAATGCTCTAGTCATAGCTCGTACTCTCTCAAGTTCAGAAAAATCATGGTGAGTAAAAACTTGTTCTACTTCAAGCTCCCAAGCTAGATAAATAGCAGGATTAAATCTACCCTCAAATGACGGTAAAGAGATAACCTGACCATGAGCATGTGTTTGTTGTCCCACATCTCGTGATGGTGAAAATGTGTCCGTCGTCCAAGAACTTCTATCTCCGGAATCTGTCATGATTAGTAGAAACAAGAAACAAAATTCGAGAATAATGTTCATATAAACTACTAGGATGTGGTTGTAAAGTGCTCATAGTAAAGCAAATATCAATATCTTACAAGTACTTAGCATGCGGCAGGTGGTGACAGGCAACCAGCGGTGTCAAATAACTCCGAAGATTGTGTAAAGCGATTGCCAGGGGAGCATATGTATACACGGTGTAGAAATATGTGGAGCTGGGTTGGCTATATTTGGTAGCAAAAGATTAGCAATAATCAATTCAAAGATGCCATGTTGAATAAACATTCAACGACGATACTGTGCTGGTCCTAGGCTAGACCGGACAAGAGACGCGAGTCTAGAACAATAATGAGGTCATGACATAGCATAACTAGCATCAATGAAGGATACTAAGTAGCTCTGGACAGCAAGATATAAGTGAAGATCACAACGGCAGTAAAGATAATGATGAAAAACAACTGCCAAGCAGGATATACAACAACTCTCTCTCTCTCCAACTTTCCCCTGGAAAAGTTTGAGCCAATTTTCTGATTACTTTTTTCAAGAATGGTATTGACTCATGCTTTCAAACACAAAAGGAATCACTCAATTCCGAGTTGATATGAGGAGTCAAAAAATTCTAAAACTGATGTGAAAAACTGGAATAAGCTGTGTTCGTGAACTTCGGAGGGCAAAAAGACCTATCTAGAAGCCGATTTTGAGGTGCCAAATATTGAACTTTATTTTGCAACTATTTAGATGCGGCTCGTCGCTAGCTTTTATTTGAGTACTCGCGGAGCCAAATCGGACTTTGTATGAGGAAGTTATGCATGTTTTACTGAACAGTGCACAAAACAGAATTCAACTACGAGATTGAGTCTAGATAGATCCAAATTTTGTTTTTTTCCTCTTTTTTTTCCTCACACTTTTTTTTCTTTTTCTTTCTCTCTTTTTTTTCTCTGACTTTTTTTCTTTTTCTCTCTCTTTTTTTTCTCTATCTTTTTTTCTCTCCCTCTTTCCAAGACAAACTAGATGAGATGCAGATTAGATCAAGCGAAGATGTGAACGACCTCAACTATGATTGTGACAATGAACTATGGGTAGCACATGGTGGAAATTGATGGATGGGTGGTGGACAGCGGAAGGGATAATGATGCAACGGCGGCGTGACTAATGTGAACAGAACTCAAAACTCTAAACGAACTAGACACTAAGACTAGCAACTCAACACGACGATGCAACCGATAATTCAACTATGCAAGCAATGAAAAGAAAATTGCAGAGGCTTAGACTAGCTTGGACAAAGGATGAATAGATCTAACTTTTTTGTGGCTTTTTTTTGGACAATAGGTAAAAAAATAAATCTAATCTAGGAAAACTGGAAATTCTCACCGAGCAACCTGAAAACTGATACCACTTGATAGAGGCGAGGGTGTCCCGATCTTTCGATGAGATGATAACTATTGATTTGGTGGAGACGACTTTGACGATCTGACTACAAACGTGCACGACGTTGCGCCTTAGCAATCGCTAAACTAATCTCCCGAGGTTACTGACGATGCTGGAAACACGATCAGCCTGACCACGAAGGTCTATTCCTGCATGCAATCGAAGAACGAGCAAGAATATGATAATGCAATCGGAATATTGCGAATATAGATGAAGTATTGATAAAGGTGGGGATCCGTAAACGGTCTTGGTCTGGTCGTTGGACACAAACGAAGTACATGAAGTTGCAATGGCTAACTTTTAACTAATCAAATTCCAAGGAAAAAGCTACTAGATGGATCTACTTATATAGGAGCAAGTGGTGGCGGCCAAGGAGGTGGGAGGACATCTGAAGGCAGCCTAAAACTAACCCTAGGTCGTTCAAGGCTCATGGGCCCAAGTGGAGATGGTGCAACACCTTTGGACTTGTTGTTTGACTTGGATTCTGCTGCAGCATCATATTGTTTCGTCGATATCTCAATGCTCCGGACGAATTTGAAGGTGATTCCAATTGGGTTGGAAAGACCATGAAATCTACATTCCAACAAAAAAAATCACCCAATTTTGACTCCGTATGAAAAAGTTGTTGATGTTTTGAGTCAGGTATGTCTGTGCAGTCCGAATCTAAATCCAGAACGTGAGAGACTTGGACTCTATCTTCTCTTGGCCCAAAAGTGACATGAGAGAACTTTCTGAACAGAACCTAAACTTCTCCTTTTCCCTTATCTTCATATGTGGATTGTACAAATGTCCCATACACCTACAATTAGACAAAACAAAAAAGTGTGTGAAGTCTTTTTGTTTTGGGTAACATAAATAGAATATTGAATAGTTTGCACTGGAAATCACCTGACAAATAAGCATGTGATGAGGACATCAATACCATTGTTACACCCACAGCCCCTGCTATTGTACATACTGTACCAATTACTAGAGCTCACGCACGCCAATTGAATTATTAAGTACTTCCGTTTCTTGGTAATGATTCTAATGTTCATGTGAATATGATGCTGCCTAAGTTGGATATATTTGTTTTGCTTACAAATGAAGGGCCTAGATTGGACAAGAAAGATGAACCTTGGAGCAAGTTCAAGCATGGAGATGATGGCACGCGCAACGGGAACAAGAACAGAGTTACAAGTGATGATTCCAGGACTCTGAAGCCACCATAATGAGTGCATGAAGCATGGGACGAAATATACAAGATGCCACTTCATAAATTTCGTCCAGAGGCTATTCTAGGTGCGGCGTCACCTTATTATTGGGCCAGGCCCTTGTATTTTCGAAATACTTAAGTATAGGCTGTTTTTAGAGTCCGTATGTGTGGGGAAACAAGAGTGAGGGTTGGTTTCGGATCCCTCCACCAAGGGCCACGAAATTCCCCCTCTCTCCTCCATATATACAGCCCTTAGGGCATCGTTTAGACTTTAGGTTTTGTTTAGATTAAAAGTTCACCATACCTGCAACTTTGCGTACTTTGTTTGTGTCCAACGACGAGACCAAGATGTCACAGAACCCCACCTTGATCAATAAAGCTTTCATCTTATATTCGCAATATCCAGATTGCAATCTCAGTTGCTTGCTTGTTCTTCATTTGCTCGTAGGAAACAGGCCCTCGTCGTCAGGTTGATCATGCTCCGGCGTGGTTAATAACCCCTCGGAGTTGGTCCAGCGATTGCTAAGGCGCGACGTCCTCGCACGTTCATAGTCGGATCGTCAAAGTCGACTTCCTCTAAAACGATAGCCACCATCTCGTCGAAAGACGGGAAACCTTTGCCTCTATCAAGTGGATCAGATTTCCAGGTTGCTCGGTGAGATTTTACAGTTTTTCGTAGTTTAGATCGAGTCTGTTCTTCGTACCTATAGTCCATGAAAAAGCCAAAAAAATTAGGGTTAGTTCATCCTATCTGAACCAATCTGAGCCTTTGCATAATCTTTTCTGTATTTGCTTTGTTGAATTTGTGGTTGCATCATCGTGTCAAGTTGCTGGTCTAAGCGTCTTGTCCTTTGGAGTTTCGAGTTCTGTTCACAGGTTGTCACGTCGCCGCTGCCATATATCACCACCGCATCATCATCATCGCTGCTGCCATATACCACCACCACACCATCTTCATCGTCGCTGCCATATTCACCACCAATCCGAGTCCATATACGCCACCACATATCCGCCGCCATCACGCCAATCCGAGTCCACCTGCAACATATATCCGCCACCAGTCTGATTTCCATCAGATTCATCGCCGCCACCAATCCGAGTTTCCACCAGATTCATCTCCGCCACCTGTCCTAGCCCGAGTCCAGTATTTGTTGCTTTGTTTTTGAGTTCCAGATCATGCGATACTCCGAGTCGTGATAGAGTAGGACTCCCCAACTTTCGAGCCACCCGCAGAAGAAAAATAGTTCCAAACTAAAAAAACTAAGTCTGGAAAATTCTGGCTAGGCAGTTTTTAGACCATTTGTAGACTTTTTCGAAATTTGTTGCGGAGCAAAAAAATAGGAAAAGAAAAGTGCAAAAAAAGTGAAAAAAAATCAGAGCGTGCTCCTCCCTTGTTTACATGTAGCGCCGTGATTTTGTTAGTGTTCTAAGCTCGCGTCTCTAGCACGGTTTAGCCTAGGACCAGCACAGTAGCGTCGTTGAGCGTTTATTCAACTTTGCATCTCTGAATTGATTATTGCTAACCCTTTTTGCTACCATTTTATAAGCCTTCCCAGCTCCACGTACATCTACGTCGTGCGTTTGACTCTCCCTGGTAATCACTCTATCCAAGCTTTGAGAGTTTTGACTACGACGGTTGCCGATCACCGCCTGTTGCTGGGTAAGAACTGGTAAGAATTTGAGATTTGCTTGATGGATTTGTGACATCCACCACCACCTCTTGTTAGTAGTCTGTAGGATCATATTCTTGTGTGTTTCTATTGCTACTAACCATGGCAGGATCACAAGCCGACGAGACTGACTGGGAGAACATGACGAATAAGGAGTTGCATGATAAATTTCAGCAAATGATGAGTGGATAGGTGCAAGATGTGCTAAACAGATTTGAAGAGGCCATGGAGAAGATAGATGGCATGAAGAAGACTTTCGAAACAAAGCTCGATAACAGGTTTAATGAATTGCTCGCGCGTCTTCCACCACCACCACCGGCTGCACCTAACGCACCTCTACAACAACAACAACAACAACAACGACTACCTCCACATCGTGATATAGCCCTCCGCCGAGCGAGCCGTCTCCCTCTTGCACCTGGCCAGACTATTGGTGCTGCTATTGATACTTCTGTGGCTCCTGCTGCTGATGCGGAGGAGGATGATTTTGCGGGAGATTACGAGGATGAGGTTGATCAAAATTAGAACTACGTGCCACCACCAGCACTGCAACCACCAGGTCGTCCACATGCAAATAATGGCAATGGTAGGGCTCACCCTCAGGTACGAGATCATGACCATCTCCCTAAACTAAAATTGCATATTCCACCATTTGAGGGTAGATATGTTCCTGATATATATCTTACTTGGGAGTTAGAAACTGAACAATGATTTACATGTTTACAATATCCTGAGGAGAGACGTGTTCCTGCTACTGTTTGTGCTTTCACTAGCTTTGCATGTGTTTGGTGGTCTGAACATTGTAGATTATATCCTATTCTAGCTACTTGGGCTGCTTTGAAAACTGCTATGCATACTCGTTGGGTTCCACCATATTATCAACGTGAATTACTTCAAAAATTGCAGCGCTCAAGACAAGGAAAAAATTATGTAGAAGAATATTATCAAGAATTACAAACTGGCGTGATTAGATGTGGTATTGTTGAGGAGAATGAAGCTATGCTTGCACATTTTATGGGTGGATTAAATAGAGAGATTCAGACCATTATAGAGTATAAGGAGTATACTAATATCACTCATTTATTCCATCTTGCTTGTAAAGCTGAACGTGAAGTGCAGGATCGACAGGCATTGGCGTGAACTAACTTTTCTACAGGTCGATCTTCATCATGGACACCATGTGCATCCTCTACTTCCACTCCACCAGCACCTCCATCAGGTGCCACCTCCAGCCGTGATACAAGAAAGCAGGCACAACCACCACTATCTGCCAAGAGCACACCTGCCGGACCTACGCAGAGCTCTTCTTCTTCCATGGCATCAACAGGGCACACAAGTGATATTATTTGTCGTTGTTTTAAGGGAAGAGGACATTTTGCGAGAGAATGCCAATCTCAGCGTGTGATGATTGCTACTGAGGATGGTGTGTATGAGTCCTCTAGTGACTATGATGAGGAGACTTTGGCTCTTATTACACGTGAAGAACACGATGGAGATGATTCTGATCATGAGACGCAATACATGGCTCCTGAAGATGCTGACAAGTATGAATGTTTAGTTGCTCAACGTGTTTTGAGTGTGCAGGTCACACAAGCTGAGCAAAATCAGAGGCATAATTTGTTCCATACAAAGGGTGTCGTGAAGGAACATTCTATTCGTGTCATCATAGATGGAGGGAGCTGCAATAACTTGGCTAGCATGGAGACGGTGGAGAAGCTATCTCTCACCACAAGATGACATCCACATCCTTACTACATCCAATGGTTCAACAACAGCGGCAAGGTTAAGGTAACATGTACTGTTCGTGTGCATTTTAGTATCTCTACATATGCTGATTATGTTGATTGTGATGTGGTACCTATGCAAGCATGTTCCTTATTACTTGGTAGACCATGGCAATTTGATAAAAGTTCTATACACCATGGTAGAAACAATTAGTATACTCTTGTTCATAAGGATAAAAATATTACTTTGCTTCCTATGACTCCTGAATCCATTTTGAAAGTTGATATTAATAGAGCTAATAAAGCAAAACAGGAGAAAAATAAGAGTGAAAATCAGATTGTGGCAAAAGAATTTGAGCAACAAATGAAACCTAATAATAAACCATCTAGTGTTGCTTCTGAAATTAAATTGAAAAGTGCATGTTTACTTGCCACAAAATCTGATATTGATGATCTAGATTTCAGCAAATCTGTTTCCTATGCTTTTGTGTGCAAAGAGGCATTATTTTCATTCGAGGACGTGCCTTCCTCTTTGCCTCCTGCTGTCACTAATATTTTGCAGGAGTTCGCTGATGTCTTTCCAAAAGACGTGCCACCGGGATTACCACCTATTCGAGGGATTGAGCATCAAATTGACTTAATTCGTGGTGCATCATTACCCAACCATGCACCATACCGTACCAATCCAGCGGAGACGAAGGAGATTATGCGTCAAGTATAAGAACTGCTCGACAAAGGTTATATACGCGAATCCCTTAGTCCTTGTGTTGTTCCTATCATTTCAGTGCCAGAAAAGGATGGTATGTCGCGTATGTGCGTTGATTGTAGAGGCATTAATAATATTACTATTCGTTATCGTCATCCTATTCCAAGGCAAGATGATATGCTTGATGAATTGAGTGGCTCTACAATATTCTCCAAAGTTGATTTGCGTAGTGGATACCATCAAATTCGTATGAAATTGGGAGATGAATGGAAAACAACATTTAAAACTAAGTTTGGATTATATGAGTGGTTAGTCATGCCTTTTGGGTTAACTAATGTACCTAGTACTTTCATGAGGTTAATGAACGAAGTTTTACGTGCTTTCATTGGACGATTTGTGGTAGTTTACTTTGATGACATATTGATTTATAGCAAATCTTTGGAGGAACATTTGGAACATTTCCGTGCTGTTTTTACTGCTCTATGTGATGCACGTTTGTTTGGTAACCTTGGAAAGTGCACCTTTTGCACCGACCGGGTATCTTTTCTTGGCTATGTTGTTACTCCACAGGGAATTGAAGTTGATAAAGCCAAGATTGAAGCTATTGAGAGTTGGCCGCAGCCCAAAACGGTCACACAAGTGAGGAGTTTCCTTGGCCTCGCTGGTTTCTGTAGGCATTTTGTGAGAGATTTCAGCACCATTGCTGCACCTCTCAACGAGCTTACAAAGAAGGATGTGCCTTTTGTTTGGGGTACCACATAGGAAGAAGCCTTCACGGTATTGAAAGATAAGTTGACACATGCTCCTTTACTCCAACTTCCTGATTTTAATAAGACTTTTGAGCTCGAATGTGATGCTAGTGGAATTGGATTAGGAGGTGTGTCATTACAAGATGGCAAACCTGTTGCATACTTTTCTGAAAAATTGAGTGGGCCTAGTCTGAACTATTCTACTTATGACAAAGAATTATATGCTCTTGTTCGGACCTTAGAAACATGGCAACATTATTTATGGCCCAAGGAATTTGTTATACATTCTGATCATGAATCTTTGAAACACATTAGAAGTCAAGCAAAACTGAACCGTAGACATGCTAAATGGGTTGAATTCATTGAGACTTTTCCTTATGTCATTAAACACAAAAAGGGTAAAGAAAATGTTATGGCGGATGCATTGTCTTGTCGTTATACTATGCTTTCACAACTTGACTTTAAAATATTTGGTTTGGAGACCATCAAAGATCAATATGTGCATGATGCTGAATTTAAAGATGTATTGTAGAATTGTAAGGAATGGAGAACTTGGAACAAGTTCCTTCTTAACGATGGATTTGTGTTTCGTGCTAACAAGCTATGCATTCCAGCTAGCTCTGTTCATCTTTTGTTGTTGCAGGATATAGTTGCTACACATTTCTTTTGGCCAAAGATGAGATGGGATGTTGAGCGTTTTGTTGCTCGCTGCACTACATGTCAAAAACCTAAGTCACGACTCAATCCTCATGGTTTATATATGCCTTTGCCTGTACCTAGTGTTCATTGGGAGGATATATCTTAGGACTTTGTTTTAGGTTTACCTCGAACAAAGAAGGGGAGGGATAGCATATTTGTTGTCATGGATAGGTTCTCGAAAATGGCACACTTTATACCAGGTCATAAAAGCGATGATGCGGTTAATGTTGCTGATTTGTTCTTTCGTGGAATTATTCGCTTGCATGGTGTGCCAAATACTATTGTTTCAGATCGTGATACTAAATTTCTTAGCCACTTTTGGAGATGTTTATGGGCTAAGTTGGGGACTAAACTGCTTTTTAGTACTACTTGTCACCCCCAAACTGATGGACAAACTAAAGTAGTCAATAGAACATTGTCTACTATGCTTAGGGCTGTTTTGAAGAATAACAAGAAAATATGGGAGGAATGCTTGCCTCATATTGAATTTGCTTATAGTCGTTCATTGCATTCTACTACTAAGATGTGCCCTTTTGAAATTGTGTATGGTTTCCTACCTCGTGCACCTATTGATTTGTTGCCTCTTCCATCTACAGAGAAGGTTAATTTTGATGCTAAAGAACGTGCTGAATTGATTTTAAAAATGCATGAGTTAACTAAGGAAAACATTGAGCGTATGAATGCTAAATATAAACTTGCTGGAGATAAGGGTAGAAAACATGTTGTGTTTGCACCTGGAGATCTTGTTTGGTTACATTTGTGTAAGGATAGATTTCCTAATTTGCGCAAATCAAAGCTAATGCCAGGTGCTGATGGTCCTTTTAAGGTGTTAGAGAAAATAAATGATAATGCATATAAACTTGAGCTGCCTGCAGATTTTGGGGTTAGTCCCACTTTTAACATTGCAGATTTGAAGTCTTATTTGGGTGAGGACGATGAACTTTCGTTGAGGATGACTTCATTTCAAGAAGGGGAGGATGATGAGGACATCAATACCATTGTTACACCCACAACCGCTGCTGCTGTACATACTGGACCAATTACTAGAGCTCGCGCACGCCAATTGAATTATCAGGTACTTTCATTTATTGGTTACGATTCTAATATTCATGTGAATATGATGCTGTCTAAGTTGGATACATTTGTTTTGCTTACAAATGAAGGTCCTAGCTTGGACAAGAAAGATGAACCTTGGAGCAAGTTCAAGCATGGAGATGATGGCATGCGCAAGGGGAACAAGAACAGAGTTACAAGTGATGATTCCAGGACTCTGAAGCCACCATAATGAGTGCATGAAGCATGGGACGAAATATACAAGATGCCACTTCATAAATTTCGTCCAGAGGCTATTCTAGGTGTTGCGTCACCTTATTATTGGGCCAGGCCCATGTATTTTCGAAATACTTAAATATAGGCTGTTTTTAGAGTCAGTATGTGTGGGGAAACAAGAGTTAGGGTTGGTTTCCGACCCCTCCACCAAGGGCCACGAAATTACCCCTCTGTCCTCCATATATACAACCCTTAGGGCATTGTTTAGACTTTGGGTTTTGTTTAGATTAAAAGTTCGCCATAGCTGCAACTTCGCGTACTTCGTTTGTGTCCAACGACCAGACCAAGACGTCACAGAACCCCACCTTGATCAATTAAGCTTTCATCTTATATTCGCAATATCCAGATTGCAATCTCAGTTTCTTGCTTGTTCTTTGTTTGCTCGCAGGAAACAGGCCCTCGTGGTCAGATTGATCGTGCTCTGGCGTGGTCAATAACCCCTCGGAGTTGGTTTAGCGATTGCTAAGGCGCGACGTCCTCGCACGTTCATAGTCGGATCGTCAAAGTCGACTTCCTCTAAAACGATAGCCACCATCTCATCGAAAGACGGGACACCTTTGCCTCTATCAGCATGTATGCAATATTTTTGGTTGTATCCAAGGTAGTCATGTCCTCATCAACTTATGTTGATCTCTGTAAGGAGAAGTGGTTTAAATATCATCCTCCCATAGAAGTAAAAGTAGCTGCACCTATTAAAGTAGAAGAAAAGACTGTCACTTATAATGATCCTATTGTTCCTACATCTTATGTTGAGAAACCACCTTTCCCTGTTAGAATAAAGGATCATGCGAAAGCTTCAACTGTTGTTCGTAAAAGCAATACTAGAACTTATACACCTCCTGAGCAAGTTAAAGTAGAACCTAATATTGCTATTGTTAAGGATCTATTGTCTGATAATATTGATGGGCATGTTATTCAGTTCGAAGGTGAAACTGCTAGAATTGCTAAACCTTGTGCTAAAGATAAACATAGACCTGTGGTAGGCGTGCCTGTTATTTCTATTAAAATAGGAGATCATTGTTATCATGGCTTATGTGATATGGGTGCGAGTGCTAGTGTTATACCGCATACTTTATAAGAAGAAATTAAGAATGAAATTGCACCTGCTGAGTGTAGCGACCCGACCCGAATGGATCAAGTCTCTGTGCTTATGTGTCATCCCTGGATCAGTATGCTGACACACACAATACTCGAAGGATTTATAACAGAGGTAAATCACATGTATAAAGTAACGTAAATACTATTACCTCAATCCAAATAGCGGAAGCAACAAGGTTGTGGATTCCCATCAACACCAACGGCAAAGTTGAGTGTAGAAATCGTAACCCTAACGTATCACTTACTCGTCGTAAGAAACCTGCAACATGAGACGTTGCAGCCCGAAACGGGTCAGTACATTGAATGTACTGGCAAATTCACACCATAGAGAATGATGAACAATGGCTATCACTACATGCATATTTGGCTGGTGGAAAAGCTCTATGGTTATAAGGTTTTTGTGTAAAGCCAATTTTTCCCTACTGCAAAGGAATAAATTTATTTAACTATCATGGTGGTTGTGAAACATTGATAATGGTTGACAGCATTCTCAATCCCAATTAAAAGTACTCATTAAAAACCCAACAATATTGATTATGGTAACATGTTGAGATTCACAATGATATTCAAGTACTAGATACTCAAGATGTCCATAACCGGGGACACGGCTAATCATGATTAGTTTGTACACTCTGCAGAGGTTTGCGCACTTTTCCCCACAAGATTCGATCGCCTCCGTTTGGTTTCTCGCACTACATGGTGTTTGAGAGACGGATGACCGAGACATAGTCTTTCAGAAGTGCTAGCACCTTACGATGGGTGGACCGGTACACCTACAACCCCTACATCTGCTAGTCCACCACTATAAGAGTTCACACGACTTAGTCAACTATGCCAGAGCCCATAATGGCTTGTGGCTGCACACGTAAGTTACTAGCATGAATAATCTCATGATCCCTTTGGGCCTGGGTGGCGGTCCAATAAAAACAGGCAAGTCCTGGGAACACCAGGTGCCTCAATCCACCCAGATGTGTGTTAGGTTGCCACCTTAGATAAACCTTTAATTAACAAACTCACATCTGTCATGGATATCACTCACCCAATCCACGTCTACTAGCATAGCATGGCATAATAAGCAAACATAGAGTATAATAAACAAGTAATAGGTACTACCTCATGTACTTCCCATCCCACAATTTAATTAGATCCTAATCATGCAATGTTTGAGGATTGATCTAATGCATAAAAACTAGGTATGAGAAAGTATGATCAAAGTGTTACTTGCCTGCAATGTAGATGAAGATGATTCGCACTTAAACTCTTGATAGATCTACTCGTCACACTCCGGTCAATCTATCGTAAGCAAACAATAGTAACAACACAATAAGTACTCATCTAATGCACAGGTAAAACTCGAACGAGAGAACGAACCAGAAAGTTCAAATTAAGAACTCCGGTTGCAAAGAAAGAATGAACCGAACAAACGACGAAAAACAAACGGCAAAAGAAAACAACTCGGTTCTAGCAAGTTGAAACTAGGTCAAATTTTACCGAGGCAAAAACTTGTTTAAGTTGATTAGACGGAACGGTGGTTTTGAAACGAAACTCCACGCGCTTGAATCACCTGATTCCGATAAACGAGCGAAAAGAAAAACTAGAACGAAGATCGGATCTGAGATCGCGATCGCGGAATAAATCCAACGAGAAGAAAAAGAAGAACGGTTAAACGAACGGGCATTCCTGAACCTAGAAGAATCCGGTGATCACGTTCGTTAGGACGAATGGTCCGGCGAACGGTCCAAAGCAACTAAATCAGAAAAGAAAACGAATCCAATCTAGGGTTTCGGAGAAGAAAACCGAAACGAAAAACCGATCTAGAAAACGAATTAGAAGAGAAGAAAAGAATCAGAACGATTAGAAGAAAACGATCCGAGGAAAAGAGACGCGGGGCAACCTTGGCGAGGGGCTCCGACGAGGGGCTCCGGCGGCGGCGTGGACAAGGTGCGGCGGCGGCGTGGGCACAAGGGCGGTGGCGCAAGACGGCGGCGCGCGGGTGAGGCGGCGGCGCTAGGGCGGTGGCGGCGGCGCTAAGGCGGCGGCGAACGGTGGCGACGGCGGCGGTGG
>NC_041380.1:185373990-185395104 GCF_002162155.2 Triticum dicoccoides | reverse complement strand
GGGTAGGGGAAAATAAATAGACTAGGATTAGGAAACAAGAGAAAAAGATCTAGAAATAGATACGGAATAAACGGAAGTAGTACTAGAGTCCTACTAGGACTAGGAAAGAAAGGAAGCGGCGGCTCCTGGCTC
This sequence comes from Triticum dicoccoides, assembly GCF_002162155.2. NCBI lineage: Eukaryota > Viridiplantae > Streptophyta > Magnoliopsida > Poales > Poaceae > Triticum > Triticum dicoccoides. The sequence goes on along the minus strand of NC_041380.1, from coordinate 185,394,972 downwards.
CCTGGTGCGCGCGCTAGCTATGGCCTTGGCCTCCTGGCCGGCCGGTGGCTTGGCGGCTTGGGCCTTTGGCCCAAGGCGCTGCGGCTCTCTTTTTTTTTTAAAGGCCCAAGCCGCTGCGGCTCTCTTTTTTTTTTAAACGCTTCCGCGCGCAGAAAAAAAACAAAAAGAAAACTAAACGGGCTCCAAAAATTTTTAAAAGTGAATTTTCCCCGACTCCTAAAAACGAGTCGAACAAAATGAACTTTTCTCTGGACCTAAAAAGCAATTTTTGAAAATACGCATTTTTCCCTATCCGAATAAAATGCAAATAAACTCCGGCAAAACAAAATTTGATCTATTTATTAAATCTTCATTTTTCCTATATTTTGGGAAAGTCATATTATTCCCTCTCTTATATTTTTGATAGCGGAAAAATTAATGAAGAATAAATAAATCAAATGATCCTTTTTTGTCAAATTCAAGAAAACTCTCAAATAAGAAAATAACGAAATCTCCAACTCTCTCCGAAGGTCCTTGAGTTGCGTGAAATTTCTAGGATCGACCAAAATGCAAGAAAATAAGATATGCATGATGATCTATTATTTCAAATTGTAAATAAATTCAAAAGAACTTTGAATTTAATTCTTTGAAACTCCCAACTCATATTTCATATAATTTGAAGAAGTCATTTTATCTTCTCTCGTGAAAATCATTGAGTCGCATAAAGTTTCAGAATTGGAATATTTCCAAATGAAATTCAATTATTTTTCAAACACCCTTTTCATTTTTAAATGGAAGAAGTCATGTCATCTTCTCTCTAGGGTTTTGTGTTTGAAAAGAATTCGAATTCACGGAGAGCATAAAATGCAAAAATGAAAGTTTGGGAAAGTCCTTTTATTCCCTCTCATTTAACTTTCAAAAAGGTTTCGAATTCACTCACTTTCAGACAATCAATCAAACAATCAGTCAAATCTATCTATTTATTATAACATTCCAAAATTTAGAATTTTGGGATGTTACAAACCTACCACCCTTAAAATGAATCTCGTCCTCGAGATTCAGAGAGGCTAGCAAGAAAAGGTTAGGGTTTGGGGGTCTCCTCAAAATCCATCAATCGTCTCCGGGGTCTGGGATGCTACCACCCTTAGAAACATCGTTACAGCTCCATCAATACTCATATACTCCATCCTTATTCTTGACAGTGTCGGTCTTCTCGAATCTTCGAGAAAATTCCTTCTCTGAGCTCTTCCGGTAGTGGCATAACCTTTTCCTCAATTCTTCTGTCCTTTCATCTGGGCAAGGTTATTCCGAAACTGGGTCTTCTTAGCTGACGGATCTGGCGCTAAAACTAAACAACTATCGATATCTCATGGTGGTCAACAATTTATGGTTTCTCCTGTAGGAAATGGGTCTGGGTTGATCCTCACCGTATAACCTACGCTTGGCAAAGCTGCCTTGTACAAGGGAAAAAAATACCTATACCATTCTAAGTTTCAACAAGGTTTAATATCGTCGTCTCTCTACTATAGGCAAGTCACTCGGATTTACTATCCCATATAGCAGGGCGAATAATAAGAGTAAGTCGGTATGGTGATCAATCCATCCCGCACCCAAATCATTACCTTGTATACAGTTTAGCGAATCTCGCATTCTAACACTCGGTCATCCTCACAAGCATTGCAGAATTTCTCTTGTCGACGAACCAAGTTCGGATAAATCCATAGATTCTGCAAGCCAAACAACCATCTATCGTTCCTTCACAACTCTCAGGTTTTGCGTAACTCCTATAAGATCGTCTATCGATAAACGTTGTATCTTCCTCCGGAGTTTTTTCCCTTCAGCAAGAATGTGCTTGCTTCTTGGCGGGTCCTAGGGCCTGTGGGTTATGGCCCATCTCATCACTTGTAGACCTTGAACTTATCCTCTAGGCAACTAGTCATTATTCCAACTTCCAACTTCCTAGTATTCTTAAATCCATCCAATTGCACTGTCTTCCTTCCTTCTATTGGCTCCAACCAAGACGTGAGTACTAAGACTTGTCATGGGGTTGCCATTGCTCCATATTACCAACATCATACCTCCTTTATATCCAATAGTACTTCATCTCTTCATCCTCGTGGGATATCCCTCATACTGAGATAAAAAAACTTATACTTATGAAGTCCATATTCCACTTCGTGGTATATCGTTATCCTTTCCGCAATCAAGCGTCCTTACATGGGAATATTGGCCATCTCTGCATGGCACTCCTCAACTGGGAAACGTGAAACACATCTTGAACTCCTGACAGTCCTTTGGGTGACTCCAACTTGTTGGCCACTTCTCCCATACGCTCCACAACTCGGTATGGTCCTACAAATCTCGGGGCTAACTTTACCTTAACTCCAATTAGTTTAACTCCTCGCAGAGGGGTCACACGAAGACATGCTTTGTCTCCAATTTCATAGACTACCTCCTTGCGTTTTTAAGTCTGCGTAACACTTCTACTTGGACTGAGCTACCTTCAGTCTATCTCAAATCAACTTAACATTCTCTTCTGACTCCTTTGATCACCTTTGATCCCAACAACTGACGATCTCCAACTTCATCCCACACACTCTTGGGGTATCGCACATATCGAGACAAAACTCATATCCATTTTGTCCGAAGTCCACTTCGTGGGTATCCTTATCTTTTCCAAGGGTCAACGGTTCTTACAGGGTACTACCACCCTTAAAATGTTCCAATATTCCATAGACCATATTTCTCATATCCTCAGAATTGGTCAACATCTTTCCTCATAGGGTAACTCATAAAATCCAAAGTAGTACCAAAACTGCTAGCTTTATTGATTCTTAAATTATTACAATCATCTCGCTCTTCCATTACATGTCTCAACTTAACCCCTCAATAAAAGAAAAAGCTCTCACTTCTACTACTCCATTTATTCTGTTAAAAATTCAACTATATATCACCGGTCTCCTTCTCCTTCGGACAATCTCTGGCAAAGTGGCTTGCTTCATCACAACGGAAACATATTACTTCTAACAAATATAGCGGTTTCCTTGTGATTATATAGCCTCCTGGGGTCCTTATCTTCCCTCTTGGGAAATCATTGAAGTAGTGCCCTGAATTTTTGCACCCGAAACATGTGATATGACTCAGGTTTTTCTTTGTGGAAATTGGGTTGTCCTGGAATCCAACCTACTTCTCTTCCTGGACCTTTCCGTTCCAATCAGGGCTTCTATTTCCTGTGGGTCATACTCTACTTCCTCTGTTGGGAATTCTACTAGATCTCCATTCAGACAATCTTGGGAGATGTGTCCTTCTTCTCCACATGAATAGCATGACTTGGTGCGGGCTTTAATTTTGTTTCCTTTGTGTGTGTCCTCAACATCTTCCTTCGTCACAGGTTCTTCTAACATCTCCATGAGGGCTCCTTTCATTTCTTCTTTCTTCTGCTGGATGGTTCTCTGTACCATAGTGTAAATGTGACACTGAGAAGGGTAGTGGGTAGTTCCTTCACACAAGAAACAAGTAATCTGTCTAGTTGGGCATTCTTTAGTTGGGTGACTTCCTTCACAATTAGGGCATTCATCCTTGTGTTCCTTATGGGTGTGTCCTATTTCTCCATAGAGCTTGCATGCACAAGGTTTCTTCATATCCTTTCCTGAAGGCTTCAATTTCTGGACACAAACCGAGACTTTAGCAAAGTCAACTTAAATTCTTTCCAAGTGGTTACTCCTTGCCATCCATTCATGGTTTGGTACATCCTCCGCCAAGTAGCAGCACCTCTTTCAAAGCATTGAAGAGCATGCTGGGCCATATCCTTTCTGACTATAGGGTTGTTCTCCATATGATCCTCCATGTTCTGAATCCATCGGTCTGTCTCCAATTGACTCATCGGTCCCGAAAATACAAGCTCATCTCCATTCATCCTCTATTAGGTCCATGCGTTTTGGGGTGAGATAAGAGAGAGGGAGAGGGATGCACACAATACAAACAAAAGTTTTGAAAAGACAGATTTTTATTGTGGCTGCCGGAAAACATCAAACAAATTACAGCTCACAATCGTCGCGTCTAACGTAGGTATATAACAGGGGTTTGGTCTTCTAAGGTCAACATCGTCAAACTCTACAAGTCTTTGTTCATGCCTCCAATGGCTTCTTCCGATCATGCTTGTCTTCTCAAGTTCTTTTGCTAGATCAACTCTGTTAACGCGAAGTCTCTCGTGACATCCTTGAATATTCTGGAATTGCATTCCAAACTTCTAGGTTTCAACATCCTTGGCATGAGCCATGGTCATTCTGTCCTTCAGTTCCTGACAAATCTCCGGTATCTCGAGGTTGTAGCTCCTCCATCTTGGCTACTTTCAGCTTCTGGGTCCGGAGTTCTTCACGAACTGCTTCCTTATCAAATACTGCTTCTTGTAGGTCCATCTTAACTTCTTGATGTAACACTCCAGATCCTGGTGATACACCGGCTAGGGTTAAAACTACATCTGTAACTCAGCATGGTGACAATAGCATCAGCGGGCGATGACATCACGGATAACTGTGTTTCTGCTCTTGTCATTGCCATGAGCTATCTTGCCAGTTGATATCTCCTGCCTTAGGGTTTCTTTGACAAATCCTTGAGTTCTATGCTCTATGTTCCAGTCTTTCTCCAACACACCTTGATCTCGGGTATTGACAACTTCCATAGTTTGTCAAGTTCCATCAAGGTAGCAGTCCTAGGTCATACAAATCTGGGGATTCTTCAGAGCCTTCAAATTCTACTTGTCTTCGATCTTCAACAGCTGTAGTTTCCATTATCATAATGTATGGTAATATCCTCTTCATTCCGAATGGTCTTACTTGTCTGATATGCTGTACTTCTTGGAGTGGTCTCATCAGTCGAATCCTCGAGTGGTCAAAAGGGAAAAGGGGTATGGTCTCACTAAAGGGAATTTTGAATAAACTCAGAAGAGAAGAGAGGTAAAAGATCTTTTGAAAGGGAAAGTTGTAGGGAAAAATCTTTGCTATGGGCTTGCCAGTTTCTAGGGTCACGTCCTACAGTCAACATGTGGTCTGATACCATCTTGTAGCGACCCAACCCGAATGGATCAAGTCTCTGTGCTTATGTGTCATCCCTGGATCAGTATGCTGACACACACAGTACTCAAAGGATTTATAACAGAGGTAAATCACATGTGTAAAGTAACGTAAATATTATTACCTCAATCCAAATAGCGGAAGCAACAAGGTTGTGGATTCCCATCAACACCAACGGCAAAGTTGAGTGTAGAAATCGTAACCCTAACGTATCACTTACTCGTCGTAAGAAACCTGCAACATGAGACGTTGCAGCCCGAAACGGGTCAGTACATTGAATGTACTGGCAAATTCACACCATAGAGAATGATGAACAATGGCTATCACTACATGCATATTTGGCTGGTGGAAAAGCTCTATGGTTATAAGGTTTTTGCGTAAAGCCAATTTTTCCCTACTGCAAAGGAATAAATTTATTTAACTATCATGGTGGTTGTGAAACATTGAGAATGGTTGACAGCATTCTCAATCCCAATTAAAAGTACTCATTAAAAACCCAACAATATTGATTATGGTAACATGTTGAGATTCACAATGATATTCAAGTACTAGATACTCAAGATGTCCATAACCGGGGACACAGCTAATCATGATTAGTTTGTACACTTTGCAGAGGTTTGCGCACTTTTCCCCACAAGACTCGATCGCCTCCGTTTGGTTTCTCGCACTACATGGTGTTTGAGAGACGGATGACCGAGACATAGTCTTTCAGAAGTGCTAGCACCTTACGATGGGTGGACCGGTACACCTATAACCCCTACATCTGCTAGTCCACCACTATAAGAGTTCGCACGACTTAGTCAACTATGCCAGAGCCCATAATGGCTTGTGGCTGCACACGTAAGTTACTAGCATGAATAATCTCATGATCCCTTTGTGCCTGGGTGGCGGTCCAATAAAAATAGGCAAGTCCTGGGAACTCCAGGTGCCTCAATCCACCCAGATGTGTGTTAGGTTGCCACCTTAGATAAACCTTTAATTAACAAACTCACATCTGTCATGGATATCACTCACCCAATCCACGTCTACTAGCATAGCATGGCATAATAAGCAAACGTAGAGTACCTCCCAAAGGTTTGATAATAAACAAGTAATAGGTACTACCTCATCTACTTCCCATCCCAGAATTTAATTAGATCCTAATCATGCAATGTTTGAGGATTGATCTAATGCATAAAAACTGGGTATGAGAAAGTATGATCAAAGTGTTACTTGCCTGCAATGTAGATGAAGATGATTCGCACTTAAACTCTTGATAGATCTACTCGTCACACTCCGGTCAATCTATCGTAAGCAAACAATAGTAACCACACAATAAGTACTCATCTAATGCATAGGTAAAACTCGAACGAGAGAACGAACCAGAAAGTTCAAATTAAGAACTCCGGTTGCAAAGAAAGAATGAACCGAACAAACGACGAAAAACAAACGGCGGAAGAAAACAACTCGGTTCTAGCAAGTTGAAACTAGGTCAAATTTTACCGAGGCAAAAACTTGTTTAAGTTGATTAGATGGAACGGCGGTTTCGAAACGAAACTCCAGGCGCTTGAATCACCTGATTCCGATAAACGAGCGAAAAGAAAAACTAGAACGAAGATCGGATCTGAGATCGCGATTGCAGAATAAATCCGACGAGAAGAAAAAGAAGAAAGGTTAAACGAACGGGCGTTCGTGAACCTAGAAGAATCCGGTGATCACGTTCGTTAGGACGAACGGTCCGGCGAACGGTCCAAAGCAACTAAATCGGAAAAGAAAACGAATCCGATCTAGGGTTTCGGAGAAGAAAATCGAAATGAAAAACCAATCTAGAAAACGAATTAGAAGAGAAGAAAAGAATCGGAACGATTAGAAGAAAACGATCCGAGGAAAAGAGACGTGGGGCAACCTTGGCGAGGGGCTCCGACGAGGGGCTCCGGCGGCGGTGTGGACAAGGTGCGGCGGCGGCGTGGGCACAAGGGCGGCGGCGCAAGACGGTGGCGGCGCGGGTGAGGCGGCGGCGCTAGGGCGGTGGCGGCGGCGCTAAGGCGGCGGCGAACGGTGGCGACGGCGGCGGCGGCGCGGGTGAGGCGGCGGCGCTAGGGCACAAGGGCGGCGGCGCGGGTGTGGGGTGGTGCGGCGGGTGAGGGGCGCGGGATGGGGCGCGGCTTGGGAAGGAGAGGGGGTTTTGATTTGATGATTTAGAGGGGGGGGTGCTTGGGTATTTATATTCGGGAGGGGAGGGTTTTGCTTGGGGTAGGGGACAAGAAATAGACTAGGATTAGGAAAAAAGAGGAAAAGATCTAGAAATATATACGGAATAAACGGAAGTAGTACTAGAGTCCTACTAGGACTAGGAAAGAAAGGACGCGGCGGCTCCTGGCTCCCTGGTGCGCGCGCTAGCTATGGCCTTGGCCTCCTGGCCGGTCGGTGGCTTGGCGGCTTGGGCCTTTGGCCCAAGGCGCTACGGCTCTCTCTTTTTTTTAAACGGTTCTGCGCGCAGAAAAAAAACAAAAAGAAAACTAAACGGGCTCCAAAATTTTTTAAAAGTAAATTTTCCCCGACTCCTAAAAATGAGTCGAACAAAATGAACTTTTCTCCGGACCTAAAAAGAAATTTTTGAAAATACGCATTTTTCCCTATCCGAATAAAATGCAAATAAACTCCGGAAAGACAAAATTTGATCTATTTATTAAATCTTCATTTTTCCTATATTTTGGGAAAGTCATATTATTCCCTCTCTTATATTTTTGATAGCGGAAAAATTAATGAAGAATAAATAAATCAAATGATACTTTTTTTCAAATTCGAGAAAACTCTCAAATAAGAAAATAACGAAATCTCCAACTCTCTCCGAAGGTCCTTGAGTTGCGTGAAATTTCTAGGATCGACCAAAATGCAAGAAAATAAGATATGCATGATGATCTAATATTCCAAATTGTAAATAAATTCAAAAGAACTTTGAATTTAATTCTTTGAAACTCCCAACTCATATTTCATATAATTTGAAGAAGTCATTTTATCTTCTCTTGTGAAAATAATTGAGTCGCATAAAGTTTCAGAATTGGAATCTTTCCAAATGAAATTCAATTATTTTTCAAACACCCTTTTCATTTTTAAATGGAAGAAGTCATGTCATCTTCTCTCTAGGGTTTTGTGTTTGAAAAGAATTCGAATTCACGGAGAGCATAAAATGCAAAAATGAAAGTTTGGGAAAGTCCTTTTATTCCCTCTCATTTAACTTTCAAAAAGGTTTCGAATTCACTCACTTTCAGACAATCAATCAAACAATCAGTCAAATCTATCTATTTATTATAACATTCCAAAATTTAGAATTTTGGGATGTTACACTGAGTTAGAAGGTATTGATGTCACAATTAAACTTGCCAATAGAGATACTATTTCACCAATTGGGATTGTTAGAGATGTTGAAGTCTTGTGTGGGAAAACTAAATATCCTGCTGATTTTCTTGTTCTTACTTCTCCGCAAGATAGCTTTTGTCCCATTATATTTGGTAGACCCTTCTTGAACACTGTTAATGCTAGGATAGATTGCGAAAATAATGTTGTTACTATTGGCTTGGATGATATGGTTCATGAGTTTAATTTTTCTAAATTTAGTAAACAACATCGTGAGGAAGAATTACCTAGTAATGATAAAATTATTGGTCTTGCTTCTATTGCCGTACCTCCTAGTGATCCTGATGCGGAGCATCCCAAGGTCATCCCCATGGACCTACCATTGTCTCACCAAGTGCCTACCGGGCCCATGACTCGATCACGTGCAAGAGCCCTTGAAACCGAGGTGACATCTCTCCTCTCACAATTCCACTTCGATGCACATGAAGCATGGCTACTACCTCATATGGATACCTTGTGCATACTCAGGTACAATTGAGAAGCTAAGGAGTAAGGGCAAGAAGAAGAGGAAGATGGACGAGAAGACGTAGGAGAAGAAGAGGCAGACGTCAACACTCTGGACAGCCCGGAACTTCCGGCCAGAGCCCGGAACTTTCGGCCCCCGGACCTTACGGCCGACCAGAGTTTCCAGCCGCCGATGACCTCGACAAGCCCAGGCGTGCCAACTCTCGGGTTAGCCAGGACCCCGCCCTGGACCTTCCAGCGCCCAGAACTTCCGGCCTGCCCGGACCTTCCAGCCCCCGGAAGCCAGCACAGCTCCACCGCGCCAACTCTCTGGTTAGGCCGGAACCTCCGGCGCCCGGAACTTCCGTTACCTAGACTATATACACTCTATCTCGTACACTTTCTAGGGTTAGCAAAGTTGTAGCTCATATGTGAGGATAGCTTTTGCTCATCCATATCGGATCTACTCCACGAGAGATACCGCGGCCCCTCTACGGAGAAGATCCACCTTGGATTCAAGACCCCCTTTACGGGAAGTTCCCCTTGTGGATTCAAGACCTCCTCACGGAGAAGAACCCGGCTACCTTTATGTATCGTCCTTAGTTATCTGTGGATTCGTGTATCGTTCTATGTACTCGAGGATCTAGCACATGTGTGACCTGTTCTTGTTAGTTTGAGTGTTCCTCTTGTGTTTCCCTTTGTGTTTTCCCCCGTTTTCCCTCGTTCCCCTCTTCGCGTTCATCGTGTTCTTCGTGGGATCCGCTCCTATCGTGAAAAATCGGGCCACTAGGGTTCTACCCTACATCAGATCCTTTAGAACACTATTTGGTAGACCATGAAAATGATATGTTCTTGAATGAAAGAAGGGAAATAGATGAAGTATTCTTTAAACAGGAACCTATTGTGCAACACAACTTGCCTGTTGAAATTTTAGGGGATCGTCCTCCACCCAAGGGTGATCCCGTGTTTGAGCTTAAAATGTTGCCTGATAATCTTAAATATGCTTATCTTGATGAAAAGAAGATATATCTTGTTATTATTAGTGCTAACCTGTCAGAGCATGAAGAAGAAAGATTATTGAAAACTCTAAAGAACATCATGCTGCTATTGGATATACTCTCGATGATCTTAAGGGCATTAGTCCCACTCTATGTCAACATAAAATAAATTTGGAAGCAGATGCCAAACCAGTTCGTGATCCTCAACGACGTCTGAATCCTAAAATGAAAGAAGTGGTAAGAAAAGAAATACTCAAGCTTCTGGAGGCAGGTATAATTTATCCCGTTGCTGATAGTTAGTGGGTAAGTCCTGTCCATTGTGTCCCTAAGAAGGGAGGTATTACTGTTGTTCCTAATGATAAAGATGAATTGATTCCACAAAGAATTATTACAGGTTATAGGATGGTAATTGATTTTCGTAAATTAAATAAAGCTACTAAGAAAGATCATTAACCCTTACCTTTTATTGATCAAATGCTAGAAAGATTATGCAAACATACACACTATTGCTTTCTAGATGGTTATTCTGGTTTCGCTCAAATACCTGTGTCGGCTAGAGATCAATCAAAGACTACTTTTACATGCCCTTTTGGTACTTTTGCTTATAGACGTATGCCTTTTGGTTTATGTAATGCACCTGCTACCTTTCAAAGATGCATGATGTCTATATTCTCTGACTTCTGTGAAAAGATTTGTGAGGTTTTCATGGACGATTTTTCCGTCTATGGTTCCTCTTTTGATGATTGCTTGAGCAATCTTGATCGTGTTTTGCAGAGATGTAAAGAAACTAATCTTGTCTTGAATTGGGAAAAGTGCCACTTTATGGTTAATGAAGGTATTGTCTTGGGGCATAAAGTTTCTGAAAGAGGTATTGAAGTTGATAAAGCCAAGGTCGATGCTATTGAAAAGATGCCATGTCCCAAGGACATCAAAGGTATAAGAAGTTTCCATGGTCACGCCGGATTTTACAGGAGGTTCATTAAGGACTTCTCTAAAATTTCTCGGCCTCTGACTAATTTATTGCAAAAAGATATACCATTTGTCTTTGATGATGATTGTGTAGAAGCATTTGAAATACTTAAGAAAGCATTAGTCTCTGCACCTGTTGTTGAGCCACCTGATTGGAATTTACCCTTTGAAATTATGTGTGATGCTAGTGATTATGTTGTAGGTGCTGTTCTAGGGCAAAGAGTTGATAAGAAATTAAATGTTATTCATTATGCTAGTAAGACTCTAGACAATGCTCAAAGAAATTATGCTAGTACTGAAAAAGAGCTTTTAGCAGTTGTATTTGCTTGTGATAAGTTCAGACCTTATATTGTTGATTCTAAAGTAACTATTCACACTGATCATGCTGCTATTAAATACCTTATGGAAAAGAAATATGCTAAACCTAGACTTATTAGATGGTTTCTCTTGCTACAAGAATTTGATTTGCATATTGTTGATAGAAAGGGAGCTGAGAACCCCGTTGCAGACAACTTGTCTAGGTTAGAGAATGTTCTTGATGACCCACTACCTATTAATGATAGCTTTCCTGATGAACAATTAAATGTTATAAGTACTTCTTGTAGTACTCCATGGTATGCTGATTATGCTAATTATATTGTTGCTAAGTTTATACCACCTAGCTTCACGTACCAGAAAAAGAAAAAGTTTTTCTATGACTTGAGACATTACTTTTTGGATGACCCACATCTTTATAAAGAAGGAGTAGATGGTTTTATTATACATTGTGTACCTGAGCATGAACAGGAACAGATCCTACGCAAGTGTCATTCTGAGGCTTATGGAGGACACCACGCTGGAGATAGAACTGTACATAAGGTATTGCAATCTGGTTTTTATTGGCCTACTCTCTTTAAGGATGCCCGTAAGTTTGTCTTGTCTTGTGATGAATGTCAAAGAATTGGTAATATTAGTAGACGTCAAGAAATGCCTATGAATTATTCTCTTGTTATTGAACCGTTTGATGTTTGGGGCTTTGATTATATGGGACCTTTTCCTGCCTCTAATGGATACACACATATTTTAGTTGCTGTTGATTACGTTACTAAGTGGGTAGAAGCTATTCCAACTAGTAGTGCTGATCATAACACTTCTATTAAAATGCTTAAGGAAGTTATTTTTCCGAGGTTTGGAGTCCCTAGATATTTAATGACTGATGGTGGTTCACACTTTATTCATGGTGCTTTCCGTAAACTGCTTGCTAAGTATGATGTTAATCATAGAATTGCATCTCCTTATCACCCACAGTCTAGTGGTCAAGTAGAATTGAGCAATAGAGAGCTCAAATTAATTTTGCAAAAGACTGTTAATAGGTCTAGAAAGAATTGGTCTAAGAAACTTGATGATGCATTAAGGGCTTATAGAACTGCATATAAAAATCCTATGGGTATGTCTCCGTATAAAATGGTTTATGGAAAAGCATGTCACTTACCTCTCAAACTAGAACATAAGGCATATTGGGCTATTAAAGAGCTCAACTATGATTTCAAACTTGCCGGTGAAAAGAGGTTATTTGATATTAGCTCACTTGATGAATGGAGAACCCAAGCTTGTGAAAATGCCAAGTTGTTCAAAGAAAAAGTTAAAAGATGGCATGACAAAAGGATACAAAAGCGTGAGTTTAATGTAGGTGATTCTGTATTGCTATACAACTCTCGTTTAAGATTTTTTGCAGGAAAACTTCTCTCTAAATGGGAAGGCTCCTATGTTATCAAAGAGGTCTATCGTTCTGGTGCCATAAAAATCAACAACTTCGAGGGCACAAATCCGAAGGTGGTAAATGGTCAAAGAATCAAACATTATATCTCAGGTAATCCCATAAATGTTGAAACCAATATTATTGAAACCGTAACCCCGGAGGAATACATAAGCGACACTTTCCGGAATGTTTCAGACTCCAAAAAGGAATAGGTATGTGGTACGGTAAGTAAACCGACTCCAAAACAATTTTTAAGGCAATATTTCTCCATCTTGGAATATTTAGAAAAATAGAAAAATAAGTAGCAGTCCGGGAAGGACACGAGGGCCCCACGAGGGTGCTGGGCGCGCCCTACCCCTCTGGGCGTGCCCCCTACCTCGTGAGCACCTGTGTGCCTTTCGGACTCCATTTTCTTGCACGATACGTATTTTGGTCGGTAAAAATTCATTATATAACCTCCTAAAGGTTTTGACTCTGTATCACGCAAATCTCCTCTGTTCTTGTTTCGAGCAGTTTTCTGTCAGGGTTTTCCAGGCTAGGCATCATGTCGTCTCCCTCCTCCAACAATGGTGACAATGATGCTTGGCTAATGAAGATAGATCTGAAGAGGGATGAACCCACGAGGGTCAACAAGGATGAAAGGATCAAGAAGGCCACAGGGGATCAAGCTCCGGCAGCAAAATACATCCTTCAACTTGATCATAACCTTCTTACCCCAACTGAGATCGAAGCTTTCAAGATGATTGAGTTAGCTCATATACAAAAACAAGTATCTCACACAAGAAAATATTTTGTTGAAGGAGCGTATTGTCGCACTCAAGGGCATTATTCGCAAGCTGGAGGACCTCTTACGCTCGATGTGGAATTATCCGTCACCTCCACCTTCTTCACCGATAAAGGAGATATAATTACATGGGTATGGGCACTCCCCTTGGCAACTGCCAAGCTTGGGGGAGGTGCCCCGGTATCGTATCACCATCACAACTCCTATCTTTATCGTTTTTCTTAGTTCGATCCTATTAGAAGTATCTTGATCTAGTAGAATAAAGTTTATGGCATGATCTAGTTTTGAGTTTTGCTTTATGATCTCTCTTTGTAATCGAGTCCGTGAGCTATATATAATAAAGATTAGTGTTGAGTCAAGGGCGTGATTATTTTGCCATGATCTTGGGTGAATAAAAGAAAGAAGAAAAGAATAAAAAGAAACAAAAAGTTCATATTGATCCTATTGAGAGTAATGACTTCACATAGAAAGAGTATGATGATTTAAAGTTGTTGGGAGTTGGCAGACATAGCTTTGGTCATTGTTGCAATTAATAGGAAGTAATAAGGAAAGAGAGGTTTCCACATATAGATATATTATCATTGACATCTTTTATGATTGGGAGCACTCATTAAATATGACATGCTAAAGGGTTGATGTTGGACAAGGAAGACAACGTAATGAGTTATGTCTTTCTTATATCTGAGATAAAGTATGTTGTCATGGATCCTCTAACTTGTTGAGCTTGCCTTTCCCCCTCATGCTAGCCAAATTCTCAGCACCAAGTAGAAATACTAGTTGTGCTTCCAAATACCCTTAAACCAGTTTTGCCATGAGAGTCCACCATATCTACCAGTAAGATCCTTCAAGTAAGTTGTCATCGGTGCAAAGCAATAAAAATTGCTCTAAATATGTATGATTGATTGGTGTGGGAGAAATAAGATTTATACGATCTTGTGATGTGGAAGTAAAAAAAGCGACGGACTGCATAATAAAGGTTCATATCACCAGGGGCAATATAAAGTGACGTTCTTTCGCATTGAGATTTTGTTCATCCAACCATAAAAGCGCATGGCAACCTCTGCTTCCCTCTGCGAAGGGCCTATCTTTTATTATTATCTTCTACCTTATGCAAGAGTCACGGTGATCTTCACCTTTCCTTTTTCATTTTATCCTTTGGCAAGCTCAGCATGTTGGAAAGAACATGATATATATATATATATCTAATTGGATATAGGGGAGCATGAATTATTATTGTTGACATTACCCTTGAGGTAAAAGGTTGTGGGGCAAAACTATAAGCCCCTATCTTTCTCTGTGTTCGATTAAAACTTCATATCCTCAAGTATTGCGTGAGTGTTAGCAATTATGAAGGACTAAATGATAGTAGAGTATGTGGACTTGCTTTTTAGCTCTGACATAGACTCTTTCCGATGTTATGATAAATTGCAATTGCTTCAATGACTAATATTATAGTTTGTCGGAGCCCAATAAGGTTTATGATTCATGCTTTTGCATTGTGAATAGATCATCACTTGAACATAAGTAATCATATGAAAAAATCTATATATGTTGCTGTTATGAGAATAATCATGATGCCTTCATGTCCGTATTTTATTTTTATTGACGCCTCTACCTCTAAACATGAGGACATATTTATTGTTATCGGCTTTTCGCTTGAGGACAAGCGAGGTCTAAGCTTAGGGGAGTTGATACGCCCATTTTGCATCATGCTTTTATATCGATATTTATTGCATTATGGACTGTTATTTCACTTTATGTCACAATACTTATGGCTATTCTCTCTTATTTTACAAGGTTTACATAAGGAGGGAGAATGCCGGCAGCTGGAATTCTGGGCTAGAAAAGGAGCAAATATTAGAGACCTATTCTGCGCAACTCCAAAAGTCCTGAAACTCCATGGAACATCTTAAAATAAATAAAGAAAAATCCTCGCCAAAGATGAAGGCCAGGGGGCCCACACCCTGCTCACGAGGGTGGGGGGCGCCCCCCCTCCTAGAGCGCGCCCCCCTAACTCGTGGGCCCCCTGGTGGGTCTCTGACATCCATCTTCTGCTATATGAAGTCTTTCGATGAGAAAAAAAATCAGAAGGAACTTTTCGGGACGAGACTCCTCCGCCACGAGGCGGAACCTTGGCGGAACCAATCTAGAGCTCAGGCATAGCTGTTCTGCCGGGTATACTTCCCTCCGGGAGGGGGAAATCATCACCATCGTCGTCACCAACGCTCCTCTCATCGGGAGAGGGCAATCTCCATCAACATCTTCACCAGCACCATCTCATCTCCAAACCCTAGTTCATCTCTTGTATCCAATTCTTGTCTCAAAGTCCGGGATTGGTGCTAGTAGGTTGCTAGTAGTATTGATTACTCCTTGTAGTTGATGCTAGTTGGTTTAATTGGTGGAATATCATATGTTCAGATCCTATATGTATATTATTACCCTTCTGATTATGAACATGAATATGCTTTGTGAGTAGTTACATTTGTTCCTGAGGACAAGGGAGAAGTCTTGCTATTAGTAGTCATGTGAATTTGGTATTCGTTTGATATTTTGATAAGATGTATGTTGTCTAGCCTCTAGTGGTGTTATGTGAACGTCGACCACATAACACTTCACCATTATTTGGGCCTAGAGGAAGGCATTGGGAAGTAATAAGTAGATGATGGGTTGCTAGAGTGACAGAAGTTTAAACCCTAGTTTATGCGTTGCTTCGTAAGGGGCTGATTTGGATCCACATGTTTCATGCTATGGTTAGGTTTACCTTAATACTTTTGTTGTAGTTGCGGATGCTTGCAATAGAGGTTAATCATAAGTGGGATGCTTGTTCAAGTAAGAACAGCACCCAAGCACCAATCCACCCACATATCAAATTATCAAAGTACTGAACACGAATCATATGAACGTGATGAAAACTAGCTTGACGATATTCCCATGTGTCCCTGGGAGCGCTTTTCCTATTATAAGAGTTTGTTCCGGCTTGTCCTTTGCTACAAAAAGGATTGAGCCACCTTGCTGCACTTTATTTACTTCTGTTACTTGTTGCTCGTTACAATTTATCCTATCACAAAACTATCTGTTTCCACTTATTTTAGTACTTGCAGAGAATACCTTGCTGAAAACCGCTTTATCATTTCCTTCTGCTCCTCGTTGGGTTCGACACTCTTACTTATTGAAAGGACTACGATAGATCTCCTATACTTGTGGGTCATCAAGACTCTTTTCTGGCGCCGTTGCCGGGGAGTGTAGCGCCTTTGGTAGGTGGAATTTGGTAAGGAAAAATTTATATAGTGTGCTGAAATTTACTGTCACTTGCTACTATGGAAAGTAATTCTCCGAAGGGCTTGTTCGGGGTATCTTCACCCCGTCCAGTAGATGGCTTGCTCGGCGGAGGGCTATTTCACGATGTGTAGGTAGTCGTTGTTGTTGTTGTTGTAGAGGTGCGTTAGGGGCAGCTGGTGGTGGTGGTGGAAGACGCGCGAGCAATCATTAAACTTGTTATCGAGCTTTGTTTCGAATGTTTATCCATGCCATCTATCTTCTCCATGGCCTCTTCAAATCTTTTTAGCACATCTTGCACCTATCCCACTCATCATTTGCTGAAATTTATCATGCAACTCCTTATTCGTCATGTTCTCCCAGTCAGTCTCGTCGGCTTGTGATCCTGCCATTGTTAGTAGCAATAGAAACACACAAGAATATGATCCTACAGACTACTAACAAGAGGTGGTGGTGGATGTCACAAATCCGTCAAGCAAATCTCAAATTCTTACCAGTTCTTACCCAGCAACAGGCGGTGATCGGCAACCGTCATAGTCAAAACTCTCAAAGCTTGGATAGAGCGATTACCAGGGAGAGTCAAACACACGACGTAGATGTATGTGGAGCTGGGAAGGCTTATAATATGGTAGCAACAAGGTCAGCAATAATCAATTCAGAGATGCAAAGTTGAATAAATGCTCAATGATGGTACTGTGCTGGTCCTAGGCTAGACCGTACTAGAGACGTGAGCCTAGAACACGAACAAAATCACGGCGCGGCACGTAAACAAGGGAGGAGCACTCTCTGAATTTTTTTTTCCTTTTTTCACTTTTTTGCATATTTTTTCCTCTTTTTTTTGCTCCGCAACAAATTTTGTTCGAAAAAGTCTACAAATGGTCTAAAAACTGCCTAGCCAGATTTTTTGAGTTTGGAACTATTTTTCTTCTGCAGGTAGCACGGGAACTCAGGAGTCCTACTCTGTCACGACTCGAAGTATCGCGTGATCTGGAACTCGAAAACAAAGCAACAAATACTGGACTCGGACTGGTAGCGGAGATGAATCTGGTGGAACTCGGACTGGTGGCGGCGATGAATCTGGTGGAACTCGGGCTGGTGGTTGTATATGGCGATGGTATATGTGGACTCGGATTGGTGATTGTATATGGCGATGGTATATGTGGACTCAGATTGGTGGTTGTATATGGCAGCGGCAATGTATATGGTGGGGTGGTGGTATATGGCGGCGGCGAGACAACCTGTGAATAGAACTGGAAACTCTAAGGGACTAGACGCTAAGACCAGCAACTCGACACGACAATGCAACCGCAAATTCAACAAAGCAAACTCTAAAAAGACTATGCAAAAGCTCAGATTGGTTCGGATATGATGAACTAACCCTAAATTTTTTTGTTGCCTTTTTTCGTGGACTGTAGGTATGAACAACAGACTCGATCTAAACTATGAGAACTGGAAAATCTCACCGAGCAACCTGAGAATCTGATACCACTTGATAGAGGCAAAGGTGTCCCGTCTTTCGATGAGATGGTGGCTATCATTTTAGAGGAAGTCGACTTTGACGATCCGACTACGAACGTGCGACGATGTCGCGCCTTAGCAATCGCTAAACCAACTCCGAGGGGTTATTGACCACGCCGGAGCATGATCAACCTGACCACGAGAGCCTGATTCCTGCGAGCAAACGAAGAACAAACTAGAAACTGATATTGCAATCTGGATATTGCGAATATAAGATGAAAGCTTTATTGATCAAGGTGGGGTTCTGTCACGTCTTTGTCTGGTCGTTGGACACAAATGAAGTGCGCGAAGTTGCAGCTATGGCGAACTTTTGATCTAAACAAAACCCAAAGTCTAAACGACGCCCTAAGGGCTGTATATATGCAGGAAGAGGGGGGAATTTCGTGTCCCTTGGAAGAGGGGTCCAAAACCAACCCTAACTCTTGTTTCCCCACACATACGGACTCTAAAAACAGCCTATACTTAAGTATTTTGAAAATACATGGGCCTGGCCCAATAATAAGGTGACGCATCACCTAAAATAGCCTCTGGACGAAATTTATGAAGTGGCATCTTGTATATTTCGTCCAAGGCTTCATGCACTCCTTATGATGGCTTCAAAGTCCTGAAATCATCACTTGTAACTCCGTTCTGGATCCCCTTGCGCATGCCATCATCTCCACACTTGAACTTGTTCCAAGGTTCATCTTTCTTGTCCAAGCTAGGCCCTTCATTTGTAAGCAAGACAAATGTATCCAATTTAGGCAGCATCATATTCTCATGAACATTAGAATCGTTACCAAGGAACGAAAGTACCTGATAATTCAATTGGCGTGCGCGAGCTCTAGTATTTGGTCCAGTATGTATAGCAGCAGGGGATGTGGGTGTAACAATGGTATTGATGTCCTCATCACCTATCAATACTATCACCGTTCATTATACGTATCCCATTCCATGCCTTGATGATATGCTTGATGAACTTAGTGGTGCCACTATCTTTTCCAAAATTGATCTTAAGAGTGGTTACTATCAAATCCTCATACAAGAGGGTGGTGAATGGAAAACCGCTTTCAAAACCAAGTTTGGCTTGTATGAGTGGTTAGTCATGCCTATGGATCTCTTGTAAGCACCGGGTACTTTTATGCGTCTTATGAATCATGTCTTTCGCCCTTACATTGGTGTGTTTGTTGTGGTCTTCTTCGATGACATCCTTGTTTTTAGCAAGTCTCTCAAAGAGCATGTCACCCATGTCCGCACCGTTTTACAAACTCTTCGAAAAGAGCGTCTCTATGGTAATATGGAGAAATGCCTTTTTGGCGTTGACAAGCTTGTTTTCTTGGGTTTTGTTGTATCTTCTAAGGGTGTTCATGTTGATGAGTACAAGATCAATGCTATTAAGACGTGGCCACAACCAACCAATTTGCAACAAGTATGTAGCTTTCTTGGCCTTGCGGGTTTCTATCGTCGCTTCGTGAAATATTTTAGCACCATTGCTTCTCCTTTGCATGCTTTGAGCAAGAAGAATGCGCCTTTTGTTTGGGGACCATCCCAAGATACCGCTTTCAATGAGCTTAAGAATTTGCTTACTCATGCTCCCGTGCTTGCATTACCCAACTTTGACAAACCCTTTGAGATTCATTGTGATGCTAGTGGTAATGGCATCGGAGGTGTGTTAACTCAAGAGAAGTGCCCCATAGCTTACTTTAGTGAGAAACTCTCCGGCGCGCAACGCAATTACCCCATCTATGACAAAAAGCTATATTCTTTAGTCCGCATTTTGTATGAATGGGAACACTATCTTCGCCCTCATGAGTTTATCATTCATACCGATCATGAAACGCTCAAGTATCTTAAGGGCCAAACCAAGTTGAACAAGCGTCATGCTAAATGGAGTGAATTTATTGAGTCTTTTCCTTATGTCATCAAGTACATTAAAGGTAAAGAAAACATTGTGGCGGATGCCTTTTCCCGCATATGCATGCTTGTTACTCAACTTGATTTGGATGTCATTGGCTTTGAGCATATAAAAGACTTTTATGAGCACGATCCTACCTTTGCTACTCCTTATGCCAAGCCTTTGACGCATACCTCCTGGGAACGCTATTACATCAAATATGGATATCTTATGAGAGCTAACAAGCTTTGCATCCCCGATTCTTCTCTTCGTTTGTAGCTTTTGCAGGAATATCATGGAGGAGGTTTAATGGGGCATTTTGGATGAGACAAGACGTTCGCCACGCTCTCAACGAACTACTTTTGTCCCAAGATGTTTCGTGACGTCAACCGCTTCACCAACCGATGCTCTACATGTCGCAAATCTAAGTCGAAAGCTCAATCCCACGTCCTTTATATGCCTATACCAATTCCATATCAACCATGGGAAGACATTAGCATGGACTTTGTACTTGGTCTGCCTAGGACTCGAAATGGGAAGGATTCGGCATTTTTCGTTGTGGACCTGATGCGGAGCATCCCATGATCATCCCCATGGACCTACCATCGTCGCATCAAGAGCCAAGAGGACCCATGACACGAGCTAGAGCTAGAGCTCTCGAGAACGAGGTGACTTCCTTCCTTAGTGATATCACATATGATCCACTCAAGACCTGGCTACTACCTAAGTACGATATGCTATGCCTGATCAGGTGTCAAGAGGAGCCTCCCGAAGATGCACGTGAAGACGTTCAAGCCGCCAAGTCCATGATTTAAGAGAACCACCGGAAGGAGACGAAGACAGCTCCCGGCCCCCAGCCCCGGACATCCGGCCGCTGGAGACATGCCAACACAGCAGCAAACCAGCCACAGGAAAGCTACAGGGCCCGAACATCC
>NC_041380.1:185307931-185373655 GCF_002162155.2 Triticum dicoccoides | reverse complement strand
GCCTCGCCTAACCAGAGACTACAAAAGTTTTGCACTTTAGCCCGGACATCCGGCCCGAGCCCCGGACATCCGGCGCCTCGCGAAGCCCCGGACATCCGGCCCCCAGCCCGGACATCCGGCGCCTGTCTGCGCACAGTGAACGGGCCAAGGGCCCATGTACCCCTCCAACTCGCCCCAACTTGTACTAGCACTATATATACTCCTACCCCTCCTCCTAGTTAGGGCTAGCATTGGTTTAGCTCATATGTGAGATAGAGCTTTGCTCATCCATACCGATCTCCTCCTCAAGAGTGACTGCGGCCCCTCTCCGGAGAAGATCACCTTGGATTCAAGACCCCTTTACGGGAAGATCCCCTTGTGGATTCAAGACCTCCTTCTAGTAGAAGAACCGGTTACTTTGTATCGTCCTTTGTTGACCTTGGATCATCGTGTATCTTCCTTTGTGTTCATCGATCTATCGCATGTGTGATCTATTTCTTGTTGGTTCAGTGTTTCTCTTGTGTTTCCCCTAGTTTTCCCCCTAGTTTTCTTTGTGTTCATCATTGGGATCCGCTCCTTTTGTGAAAGATCGGCCATCTAGGGTTCCACCCTACATCATCTTGGTATCATGAGCCACGTTGATCACGATTTCGGAGCCCCCTCTCTTTGTTTTCTAGCTTGATTTTGTTGTTTTTCGTCCTAATCCGAAAATTGCCCCACAAAAATAGCCCCAATTTTTTTTTGTGATTTGTTGGTGTGATGAAGTTTTGTTGGATTTGATCCGCGGATTTCGTGTGTTGCAGGTAGATCTAGAATTCCCCCACCTTTTCCCCAATTTCCACCCACAAAATCGCCCGAATTTTGCCCCGGATTTGACCTCTCCACGCGGTGTTCTTCGAATTCGTCCACGGATCCTGAGCCCAGACATCCGGCTAGAACAGCCCGGACATCCGGCACCCCGGACATCCGGCCATCACCCCCGGACATCCGGCCCCTGGCAGCAACACTACCCATCCACCATCCATTTCCCGCCTAACTTTCGCCAAACTTTGTCCCGGTGCCACATACATTCCCGCATACATCCACCACTTCCGCATAGCACCACCATAGTCCTTCCCGCTTCCAACCCCGACAATTTTGCCAAATTTTACTTTGAGAATTTGAGTTGTGGTTTCCGTGTCCTTTTGTGTTTCGGCTATCTAGGTACGGTTCAACATCAACATCACCACCGCTCATCTCCGCCAAGGACTACTACGAACGGCTACATCAACATCACTTTGGTATCACCTTAACCTTGGACGTCAACTTGCTATCGTGATATCATCCTACTCTTCTGCAATTGCATTGATAACCCCATGGCCTTACTTTTGCGTCACTTACCCATCAAGACTAGCCCTTGAGTATTGTCGGCAACGTGACTTGTGCACATTAGTGTTCATATTTCCCATAGCATACATACTATCACCGTGTTGCATATCTCGACATCATCACTTGTGTCACAAAGTTGTTGTCGCATACACAATTGCTATCTTGGTTCGTGAAGCAGTGCATGAGAAAAGAGCTCGAACATCAAAGAGCCAAACAAGCTTTTAAGCAAAAGAGGAAAGATAAGCAAAGAGCTTATAAGCAAGAACCATAGCATCATACAACATTAAGATTGTCATACTCGATCATCTTGGATCAAAGCATAGGAACATCATACATATAGCATACTTGGGATAGAAGTCGTTGCATTTTTGCTTAGTAGGTTGTGCACAAGTTCGTATCCGCCTATTGTGCAATCGTGCTAGCGTCTCTCTAGTGTTGTGCAACACGAGCATCTTGGTGAATTCCACATTTTGGCTCATCCTTGGTTGCATAACCCCATCTTATCTATTTGCATGTGTACCATATTTTGCTATTGGTCTACTTGTTGCATTTGCAAATTTGTGAATCTTTTCCAACATTATTGAGTCTCACTTACAATTGAATCAAATTTTGTGCCACCATTCCTAACCGAGCTCCACCATAAGCTTTTACTTGTGTAGGTGTGAGAACCGACAAGAATTGGTACCAATTGTGCTATTTCCTTGCTACACATTGGAGTCATCTTTGATCCATTGTCAACATCGGTCAAGGTACATTGGATATTGGTTCTTCCCTTTCTCCCACTCACATATCTTTGTTTGGAATGATGGATAGGCCAAGTACTTCTACCAATCCACTCTTCTTGGAACAAGACGACGAGATGTCTTCCTTCGTCACCAAGAATCAACTATTTGGTGCACAACGGGCTTTGCATCAAGAACAACTTGCTTTGGGTGACCGCATCTACAACCTCGCCACCGACTTACGACAATCCGAGGAACGTACAAGGGACTACTTTGACACATCTATGAGTTCCCTCAAAGAAGATATCCGAACCATGATGGTCCGCTCTTCTACTTCGTCATCATCAAGACGGAGCCGCTCAAGTCGACACTCCGACGACACCATCTCCGGTTCATGTACACCGACATCAAACACTCTTCGTCATGCCGCGCGTCAAGATCGTCAAGAAAATCGCAATCCTCTACATGACACCGACTCTCAAGAGCATCGACATTGCCAAAACCAAGCCGCTTTCGCACAAGCACAAGAACGGCAACGCCAAGGACAACAAGAACAAGAGGAACGAGCGCGACAACATCAAGATGCACAAGACGCCGAGGCGGAATGCCAACAACAACTCCGTGAAGCTCAAGCACTTGAGGCGCAACGTGCCCTTCATGAATCAAGTCGTGCCGTAGCCGATCGAGGCCGACAAGCTCGACTACATCAAGAAGCACTTCACGATGAAGCTCAAGAAAGAATTTACCAAAGACGTGTGCATCAACAAGCTCCTCGTCAAGATAGACAAGCTCCCCCTCAAGCGAGACATCAAGTCCATCGAGAGCAAGAAGACAATGGACCCAATCCTCGCCAAGAGCAACATGAGGAAGACATCCAACTTCGCCAAGAGCACGCTAACAATGTCAATCCACAACGACATGGGCGTCCTCACCCCGACCCCAGCACAATGAAGAGCAACGCTACGGCAAGCTAAAGTTCACCATGCCCAAGTTCAATGGAAGCAATGACCCCGAAGAGTACATCTCATGGGCATTGAAGGTTGATAAAATCTTCCGCTTGCACAACTACGAAGAAGAGAAGAACATCGCAATGGCATCCCTTGAATTCCAAGACTACGTCCTCATTTGGTGGGAACAAGTCATTGGGCGCCGAGCGGCAAGAGGTGAACCATCTATTACCACTTGGACACAAATGAAGGATGTCATGAGAGCACGATTCGTGCCAAACTACTACAACCGTGACCTCTTCAAGAAACTTCAACAACTCAAGCAAGGTACCAAGAGAGTTGAAGAGTACTACAAGGAAATGGAGATTGCCATGATACGAGCCAATGTCAAAGAAGATGATGAGCAAACTATGGCAAGGTTCTTGAATGGACTCAATCATCCTATCAAGAAGATCACCGATTTCCAACCATACTCGAACCTCATCGAGCTAGTGCATCAAGCTACCAAAGTGGACGGCAAGTACAAGACGACTTCAAGTATGCCAAGTTCTCATCCAAGTCCTATGGCCTCTCCAACAATCAAGCTTCGACGACTCCAACAACTTCTACCTCAACCAAGCCTTCTACAAGCAACGGCGACAAGTCAAGTTACAAGAAAGCTTCGACAAGCTCAAGTCGTCCTCCTACTACAAGCAACTTCAAGAAAGCTCCATCATCATCTACTCCACCCGATGACACCATCAAGACAAGTTCTATCAAATGCTTCACATGCGGAGGCTGAGGCCACAAGTCCTTCGAGTGCACAAACAAGCGCACCATGATCCTCAACGACGACGAAACCTATGACTCCATGAGTGAAGGAGAATTGGAAGCTCTTGAGCAAGTGGCCATGCACCGACAAGTGAACACTGAAGATGAAGATGACCAAGTCTTTTGCGATGAAGATTCAAGTCCCGCTCTTGTTGTCTCCAAGGTCTTGACTCTTCCACATCAACAAGACAAAGATCAAAGATGCCATATCTTCCACACAAAGGCCGGCATCAATGGACGTTCCGTCAAGGTCATCATCGATGGAGGTAGTTGCCACAACCTAGCAAGTGAAGAACTTTGCTCCAAGCTCCAATTGGTCAAGATGAAGCACCCTCACCCCTACAAGGTTCAATGGCTAAGCGATACCGGCACCATACAAGTCGAGCATAGAGTACAAGTCTCTTTCAAGATAGGCGCCTATGAAGACACATTCGAATGTGATGTCCTTCCAATGACTGTTTGCCACCTCCTCCTTGGACGGCCATGGCAATTTGACCGTGGTGTCATTCACAATGGGCGTACAAATCCAAATAGCTTCAAGCTGAAAGGGAAAGAGTTCGTGCTACGACCTATGTCTCCAAGCCAAGTGCTCGCCGACAAGCAAGCCACCCATCGTGGAGAAAATAGTGAGAGAGCGAACCACCAAAAAGAGAGTGATGTAGGGTGGAACCCTGGATGGCCGATCTTTCACGAAAGGAGCGGATCCCGATGAGAAACACGAAGAACACGAGGGGGAAAACGAGGGGAAACACAAGAGAAACACTCAACCAACAAGAAATAGATCACACATGTCCTAGATCCCCGAAACACAAACAGATACACGATGATCCAAGGTCAGCAAAGGACGATACAAGTAACCGATTCTTCTCCTAGAAGGAGGTCTTGATGGTGCCGCCCAACAAGGGGTCTTGAATCCAAGTTGATCTTCTCCGAAGAGGGGCCACATTCTCTCTCGAGGAGGAGATCGGTATGGATGAGCGAAGCTCTATCTCGAAGTATGAGCTAAACCAACGCTAACCCTAGCTAGGATGAATGGGGGGTCTATTTATAGTCTAAGTGCAAAAAGGGGCGAAGTGAAGGGGTACATGGGCCTCGGGCCCGAATCTGGACGCAGCCAGGTACCGGTCATCCGCTGGGGGCCGGTCGTCCGGTGTCTCAAGGGCTGCCGGACGTCCGGTGTCCTTCGGTCGTCCGCTGGTTCTGCTTTGTGATGGGGGTGCCGGACGTCCGGAGGCTCCGGACTTCCGTTGATGTTGGCTCGGGTGCTGGGGCGCCGGTCGTCCGGTCCACACCGGACGTCCGCTCATTCGCTTCGGGTGCAGGGCCACCGGTCGTCCGGTTTGGGCGAGACGTCCGCTGGCTGGAGCTCAGCTGACGCTTCAGGCGCCGGACGTCCGGTCCCGGCCGGTCGTCCGGTGGCTGGGGAATTTCCTGCAGCTCTTCTTTTTCTCCATCTGCTCGTCCTTCTTCCTCTTCTTCTTGTCCTTGCTCCTTAGATTCTCCATTGTACCTGAGTATGCATAATGTATCCATATGAGGTAGTAGCCATGCTTCATGTGCATCGGAGTAGAATTGTGAGAGGAGAGATGTCACCTCGGTTTCAAGGGCTCTTGCACATGATCGAGTCATGGGTCCGCTAGGCACTTGGTGAGGCGATGGTAGGTCCATGGGGATGATCTTGGGATGCTCCGCATCATCTCCCCTCCCTTGGGGAAGATCTGTCCTCGGATCTTCATCACCATGGAAAGGAGAGAGATCTTTAACGTTGAAGATGTCGCTCACGTTGTACTTGTCGCGTGGAAGGTCGATCTTGTAAGCGTTGTCGTTGTAGCGTGCAAGCACCATGAAGGGTCCATTCGCTCATGGACGAAGCTTGGATTTGCGTTCTTGTGGGAAGAGGTCCTTGCGAAGGTGTAGCCACACTTGATCACCAATGTTGAAGACCATAGGTTGCTTGTTGAAGTTGAGCTTGGTCGCAAGGTGTTGAACTTGGCGCTCGATGGTGTTTCTTGTATCTTCATGCATCTTCTTGAGATGTGTCTCATGCGCACTTGCGTCCAAATTGATGCGCTCTTGGAGTGGTAGAGGAAGAATATCCAATGGTGACAAAGGGTTGAATCCGTAGACGACCTCAAAAGGGGACTTGCCAGTTGTTGAGTGTCTTGCTCGGTTGTATGCGAACTCGGTGATGGGTAGACATTCCTCCCACTCCTTGATGTTCTTCTTGATGAGTACTCGAAGTAGAGCGGAGAGTGTGCGGTTGGTCACCTCCGTTTGGCCGTCGGTTATGCCGTGGAGAAGAGTAGCTTGATTCCGAGATTTGCGCATAGAGTCTTCCAAAAGTAGCTAAGGAACTTGACGTCGCGGTCCGAGACGATAGTCTTTGGTACTCCATGAAGTCGCAAGATTTCCCTACAAAACAAATTTGCAATATGTGAAGCATCGTCTATCTTGTTGCAAGGAATGAAATGAGCCATTTTGGAGAAACGGTCCACGACAACAAAAATTAAATCCTTGCCATTTCGAGTTCTAGGTAAACCAAGCACAAAGTCCATGCTAATATCTTCCCATGGTTGGTATGGAATCGGTAGAGGCATATAGAGGCCATGAGATTGAGCTTTGGACTTAGCTTTGCGGCATGTCGAACATCGGTTGGTGAAACAATTGACGTCCCGAAACTTCTTTGGCCAAAAGTAGCTCTTCGAGAGCGTGGCGAACGTCTTATCGCGTCCAATGTGTCCCATTAATCCTCCTCCATGTGATTCCTGCAAAAGCAATAAACGAAGGGACGACTTGGGGATGCAAAGTTTGTTAGCTCACATAACGTAGCCGTCTTTGTTGTAATAGCATTCCCATGATGTATGTGACAAACACTTGGCATAAGGAATGGCAAAAGTCTCATCATGCGCATACAATTCTTTGATATGCTCAAAGCCAATGACATCTAACTCAAGGTGCGTGACTAGCATAAGGAAAAGTGCATCCGCCACAACATTTTCTTTACCCTTAATGTACTTGATGACATAAGGAAAAGACTCAATAAATTCACTCCATTTAGCATGACGCTTGTTCAACTTAGTTTGACACTTAAGGTATTTAAGTGTTTCATGGTCGGTATGGATGATGAACTCATGTGGGCGGAGGTAATGTTCCCATTCATGTAAAACGCGGACTAAAGCATATAGCTCTTTGTCATAGATGGGATAGTTGAGTTGCTCTCCGGAAAGTTTCTCACTAAAGTAAGCTATGGGGCGCTTCTCTTGCGTTAACACACCTCCTATGCCGTTACCGTTAGCATCGCAATGAATTTCAAAAGGCTTGTCGAAGTTGGGTAAAGCAAGCACGGGAGCATGAGTAAGCAAATTCTTAAGCTCATTGAAAGCAATATCTTGAGATGGTCCCCAAACAAAAGGCGCGTTCTTCTTCCTCAAAGCATGCAAAGGTGAAGCAATGGTGCTAAAATCCTTCACAAATCTACGGTAGAAACCGGCTAAACCAATAAAACTACGCACTTGTTGCAAATTGGTTGGTTGGGGCCAAGTTTTAATAGCATTGATCTTAGATTCATCAACATGAACACCCTTAGAAGAGACCACAAAACCCAAGAAAACGAGCTTATCAACACCAAATAGGCATTTCTCCATATTAGCATAGAGATGCTCTTTTCTACGAGTTTGCAAAACGGTGCGGACATGGGTGACATGCTCTTGGATAGATTTGCTAAACACAAGAATGTCATCGAAGTAAACCACAACAAATATACCAATGTAAGGGCGAAAGACATGATTCATAAGGCGCATAAAAATGCCCGGTGCTTCCGAGAGACCCATAGGCATGACTAACCACTCATACAAACCAAACTTGGTTTTGAAGGCGGTTTTCCATTCATCACCCTCTTGAATGTGGATTTGATAGTAACCACTCTTAAGATCAATTTTGGAAAATATAGTGGCACCGCTAAGTTCATCAAGCATATCATCAAGGCGTGGAATGGGGTACCTATATCTAACGGTGATAACATTGATAGGTCTACAATCAGAGCACATGCGAAAGCTACCGTCACGTTTTGGCACAAGAATGACCGGTATGGCACAAGGACTCAAACTTTCACGCACATGTCCATTGTCTATGAGATGCTTTACTTGCCTTTGTATTGCTTTGGTTTCTTCGGGGTTGACGTGGTATGGAGCTTTGTTGGGAAGCGGCGCTCCGGGGTTGAGATCAATTCGGTGCTCAATGCCTCGTTGTCGAGGTAGACCCGGAGGTAGCTCGTAGGGGAAAACATCTTGGAATTCCTGCAATAGAGAAGATAACACCAAAGGTAGATCGTGAGAGTTGTTAGTTTGTGTGACCTCGTCCTTGCACAATAGGACATAGTGTAGGACACTTGATGGGTTCTCACACACTTCTCTCATCTCACGTTTGGTGGCAAAGAGAACGAAGTTTTTCTTGTCGCTCATCGTGGAGTCACTCAATTTGGGCTTGTGGCGCTCACTCTCTTTTTGGTGGATCGCTCTCTCACTATTTTCCCCACGATGGGTGGCTTGCTTGTCGGCGAGCACTTGGCTTGGAGACATTGGACGTAGCACAAACTCTTTCCCTTTCATCTTGAAGCTATAGTGATTTGTACGCCCATTGTGAATGACACCTCGGTCAAATTGCCATGGACTTCCAAGGAGGAGGTGGCTAACGGTCATCAGAAGGACATCACATTCCAATGTGTCTTCATAGGCACCGATCTTGAAAGAGACTTGTACACTATGCTCGACTTGTATGGTGTCGGTGTCACTTAGCCATTGAACCTTGTAGGGGTGAGGGTGCTTCATCTTGACCAATTGGAGCTTGGAGCATATTTCTTCACTTGCTAACTTGTGGCAACTCCCTCCATCGATGATGACCTTGACGGATCGTCCATTGGTTCCGGCCTTGGTGTGAAAGATATGGCATCTTTGATCTTCGTCTTGTTGATGTTGAAGAGTCAAGACCTTGGAGACAAAAAGAGCGGGGCTTGAATCTTCATCACAAAAGACTTGTTCTTCTTCATTTTTCACTTGGCAGTGCATGGCCACTTGCTCAAGGGCTTCCATCTCTCCTTCGCTCATGGAGTCATAAGTGCCATCGTTGTTGAAGATCATTGTGCGCTTGTTGGTGCTCTCATAGGACTTGTGGCCTCGGCCGCCGCATGTGAAGCATTTGATAGAACTTGTTTTGATGGTCGCATCGGGTGGAGTAGATGATGATGGAGTTTTCTTGAAGTTTCTTGGAGTAGGAGGACGACTTGAGCTTGTCGAAGCTTTCTTGTAACTTGACTTGTCGCCGTTGCTTGTAGAAGGCTTGGTTGAGGTAGAAGGTGTTGGAGTCGTCGAAGCTTGATTGTTGGAGAGGCCATAGGACTTGGATGAGAACTTGGCATACTTGAAGTCATCTTGTACTTGCCTTTCCGCTTTGGTAGCTTGATGCACTAGTTCGATGAGGTTCGAGTATGGTTGGAAGTCGGCGATCTTCTTGATAGGATGATTGAGTCCATTCAAGAACCTTGCCATAGTTTGCTCATCATCTTCTTGGACATTGGCTCGTATCTTGGCAATCTCCATTTACTTGTAGTACCATTCAATGCTCTTGATTCCTTGCTTGAGTTGTTGGAGTTTCTTGAAGAGGTCGCGGTTGTAGTAGGTAGGCCCGAAGCGTGCTCTCATGACATCCTTCATTTGTGCCCAAGTAGTGATGGGTGGTTCACCTCTTGCCTCGCGGCACTCTATGATTTGTTCCCACCAAATGAGGACATAGTCTTGGAACTCAAGGGATGCCATCGCGATCTTCTTCTCTTCTTCATAATTGTGCAAACGGAAGATCTTGTCAACTTTCAATGCCCATGAAAGGTATTCTTCGGGATCGTTGCTTCCATTGAACTTGGGCATGGTGAACTTGAGCTTGCCGTAGCGTTGCTCTTCATTGTGTTGGGGTTGGGGATGATGACGCCCATGTTGTAGATGATTGTCCAACTCGTGGTACTCTTGACGCGGAGGGTTGTCAACCTCGTGTTGCTCTTGCCGCGGAGGATTCCCATTGTTTTCATGCTCTTGGTGAACTTGATGGTCTTGGCGAGCTTGAGGGGGAGCTTGTCTATCTTGACGAGGCGCTTGTCTATCTTGACGAGGAGCTTGTTGACGCACACGTCTTTGGTAAATTCTTTCTTGAGCTTCATCACAAAGTGCTTCTCGATGTAGTCGAGCTTGTCAGCCTCGGTCCGCTACGGCACGACTTGATTCATGAAGGGCCCGTTGCGCTTGAAGTGCTTGAGCTGCACATAGTTGTTGTTCTTGGCGTTCCGCCTTGGCGTCTTATGCATCTTGATGTTGTCGCGCACGCTCCTCTTGTTCATGTTGACATTGGCGATGCCGTTCTTGAGCTAGAGCAAAGGCTTCTTCTGCTTGACGTCATCGATGTTCTTGCGAGTCGGTGTATCGAAATGGATTGAGGTTTGCTTGACGCTTGTTGCGCGCGGCTCGTCGAAGAGTGTTGGATGACGGTGTACTTGAACCGGAGATTGTTTCGTCGGAGTGTCCACTTGAACGGCTCCTTCTTGAAGTGGAAAAAGAGCGGTTGAGCAACAAAGCGCGAATCTCGTCCATCCTTGCGTCATTCTCTTTCTTGTGATCATCGAGCTTGTTCTCAAAGTAGTCCCCTGTACATTGCTCGGAAAGTCGCAAGTCGGCAGCAAGTTTGTCGATGCGTTCACTCATAGCTTGTTTCTCTTGATGCAAAGCACATTGTGCACCAAAGAGGTGACTCTTGGTGATGAAGGAGTTCATGTCGTCGTCTTGCTCCATGAAGAGTGGGTTGGTAGAAGTACTTGGCCTATCCATCATTCCAGGACAAGTGTGAGTGGAAGAAAGGGAAGAACCAATATCAAATGTACCTTGACCGATGTTGACAATGGATCAAAGATGACTCCAATGTGTAACAAGGAAATAGCACAATTGGTACCAATTCTTGTCGGTTCTCATACCTACACAAGTAAAAGCTTTTGGTGGAGCTTGGTTAGGGTGGTGGCACAATTTTTAATGTGAAAGTAAGCAAGATTCAAGAATGTCGGAAAAGATTCGCAAGATGCAATGTAACAAGTAGACCAAGCATATACGGTACACGGAAAAACACACGCAAAAAGATAAGTGGGGTTGAGCAACCAAGGGTGAGCCAAAATGTGGAATCCACAAAAATGCTCTTGTTGCACAACACTAGAGAGACGCTAGCACGATTGCACGATAGGCAGATACAAGAACTTGCGCACGACCTACTTAGAAAAAATGCAATGACTTCTATCCCAAATATGTTTTATGCAAGGTGTTGCTATGATGTGATCCAAGATGATCGAGTATGACAATATTAATGTTGTATGATGCTATGGTTCTTTCTTAAAAGCTCTTTGCTTATCTTTCCTCTTTGCTTAAAAGCTTGGTTGGCTCTTTGATGTTTAGGCTCTTTTCTTATGCGATGCTTGACGAACCAAGATAGCAAGTGAGTATGCGATGACAACTTTGTGACACAAGAGATGATAACAATATAATAAACAATGATGCATGTATGTATGCTATGGGGAAGTATGATCACTAAAGTGCACAAGTCTCGTTGCCGGCAATACTCAATGGCTAGTCTCGATGGGTAAGCAACGCAAAGGAGTCAGGCGATGATGGCTAACAATGTGATGGCAAGAATGATATGTCCAATACCAAGATGAGGTTACCAGTCTTGCTTCAGGTATGGTGTCAAAATGGTGGCACGAATACCAAGTCGTAGTCGAGGTGGTCGTTGTTGATGACCGGTGTTGATGACGCGTCCGTGGCGAAAATGAGCGGCGGTGATGTCGATGTCGAACCGTACCTAGATAGACGAAACACAAAAGGATACGGTATCGCAACTCAAATTCTCAACACCAAAGGCGACCAAAATCGTCGGAGTAGGTGGCGGTTAGGTGGTGGTGCGGGTAGGGATATTGGGACGGTTTTGCGGAAGTTGGAGGTGGCGTAGCGGATGATGTTGTGGAAGTAGCGGTCGTCCAGGCGCGAACGGATGTCCGGTCGCCGGTCGTCCGGTAACGTCAGATGTCCGGTGCTTCCTGGGTCGCCGGACGTCCGGATGATGTGACGGTCGTCCGGTGGTCGTGGTTAACGCGAGATTTTAGATCCGGGAGGTGATTTTTGGGGGAATATGGGGGATTTGGGAGGGATTTCGAGGTGGAGATGGTGGGGGAAGGCTAGTTCTACTTGCAACGCAACAAATTCACGGATCAAAACCAACAAAACATCATCAAAACTCACAAAACACAAGAAAAATTTTTGGGGCTATTTTTGGATTAGGACGAAAAACAACAAAATCAAGCTAGAAAAACGAAGAGGGGGCTCCAAAATCGTGATCAACCTTGCTCATGATACCAAGATGATGTAGGGTGGAACCCTGGATGGCCGATCTTTCACGAAAGGAGCGGATCCCTACGAGAAACACGAAGAACACGATGGGAAAACGAGAGGAAACACAAGAGAAACACTCAACCAACAAGAAATAGATCACACATGTGCTGGATCCCCGAAACACAAATAGATACACGATGATCCATGGTCAACAAAGACGATACAAGTAACCGGTTCTTCTCCTAAAAGGAGGTCTTGATGGGGCCGCCCAAGAGGGGGTCTTGAATCCAAGTTGATCTTCTCCGAAGAGGGGCCGCAATCTCTCTCGAGGAGGAGATCGGTATGGATGAGCGAAGCTCTATCTCGAAGTATGAGCTAAACCAACGCTAACCCTAGCTAGGATGAATGGGGGGTCTATTTATAGTCTAAGTGCAAAAAGGGGCGAAGTGAAGGGGTACATGGGCCTCAGGCCCGAATCTGGACGCAGCCAGGTACCGGACGTCCGCTGGGGGCCGGTCGTCCGGTGTCTCAGGAGCTGCCAGACGTCCGGTGTCCTCCGGTCATCCGCTGGTTCTGCTCTGTGATGGGGGTGCCGGACGTCCGGAGGCTCCGGACTTCCGGTGATGTTGGCTCGGGTGCTGGGGCGCCGGTCGTCCGGTCCACACCGGACGTCCGCTCGTTCGCCTCGGGTGTAGGGGCACCGGTCGTCCGCTGGCTGGAGCTCGGCTGACGCTTCGGTCGCCGGACGTCCGGTCCCGGCCGGTCGTCCGGTGGCTGGGAAATTTCTTGCAGATCTTCTTCTTCTCCGTCTGCTCGTCCATCTTCCTTTTCTTCTTGTCCTTGCTCCTTAGATTCTCCATTATACCTGAGTATGCATAATGTATCCATATGAGGTAGTAGCCATGCTTCATGTGCATCGGAGTAGAATTGTGAGAGGAGAGATGTCACCTCGGTTTCAAGGGCTCTTGCACGTGATCGAGTCATGGGCCCGGTAGGCACTTGGTGAGACGATGGTAGGTCCATGGGGATGACCTTGGGATGCTCCACATCAGAGAGTGAGCGCCACAAGCCCAAATTGAGCGCCTCCACGATGAGCGACAAGAAAAAACTTAGTTCTCTTTGCCACCAAAAGTGAGATGAGAGAAGTGTGTGAGAACCCATCAAGGGTCCTACACTATATCCTATTGTGCAAGGACGAGGTCACAAGAACTAACGACTCTCATGATCTACCTTTGGTGTTATCTTCTCTATTACAGGAATTCCAAGATGTTTTCCCCGATGAGCTACCTCCGGGTCTACCTCCACTACGAGGCATTGAGCACCGAATTGATCTTGTCCCCGGAGCGCCGCTTCCCAACAAAGCTCCATACCGCGTCAACCCCGAAGAAACCAAAGAAATACAAAGGCAAGTAAAGCATCTCATAGACCATGGACATGTGCGTGAAAGTTTGAGTTGTTGTGCCGTACCGGTCATTCTTGTGCCAAAATGTGACGGTAGCTTTCGCATGTGCTCCGATTGTAGACCTATCAATGCTATCACCGTTAGATATAGGTACCCCATTCCATGCCTTGATGATATGCTTGATGAACTTAGCGGTGCCACTATTTTTTCCAAAATTGATCTTAAAAGTGGTTACTATCAAATCCGCATACAAGAGGGTGATGAATGGAAAACCGCTTTTAGAACAAAGTTTGGTCTGTATGAGTGGTTAGTCATGCCTATGGGTTTATCGGAAGCACTGTAACGCCCTCGATGCGGCTATATCTCCCACGTGTCGAGGCACGACTTAGAGGCATAACCGCATTGAAAGCAATGTCGCAAGTTAGGCAATCTTCACAACATCCCATGTAATATAGATAATAAAAGGGAAGATACATAGTTGGCTTACACTCGCCACGTCAATCAAGGTTCGTAAATAGCATTACAACATTCAAACACTCATGGCCCGACTAGGCGCCAAAATAAAAGATAACCCAACATGCGACACGGTCCTGATCGCCCCAACTGGGCACCACTACTGATCATCAGGGAAAGACACATAGTAACAGCGTGAGTCCTCGTCGAACTCCCACTTGAGCTCAAGCGTGTCATCTGGAACGGAGTCATCAGGCCCTGCATCTGGTTTGGAAGTAATCTGTGATCCACAGGGACTCAACAATCTCACACCCTAGCGATCAAGACTATTTAAGCTTATAGGTAAGGCAAGGTAAATATGTGGAGCTGCAGCAATCGACTAGCATATATGGCGGCTAACCTGTTCGCAAAAGAGAGCGAGAAGAGAGGGCAAAGCGGGAACGAATAACTAGAGAACAACCTGTGACAAGCATTACTCCAGCACCGTGTTCACTTCCCGGACTCCGCCGAGAAGAGACCATCACGGTAACTCACACAGTTGATTCATTTTAATTAACTTAAGGTTCAAGTTATCTACAACCGGACATTAGCAAATTCCCATCTGCCCATAACCATAACCATAGGCACCGCCCAAATGTGCCGACAAATCCCGATAGGAGCTGCACATATCTCGTTCTCAGGGCACAGTCAGATAAGCAATCCGTACAACTAAAACCAGCCCTCGAGTTTCCCCGAGGTGGCGCTGCAAGGGGCTCTAGGTTGGACCAACACTCAGAGGAGCACTGGCCCGGGGGGGTTAAATAAGATGACCCTCGGGCTCCGGAAACCCAAGGGAAAAAGAGGCTTGGTGGCAAATGGTAAAACCAAGGTTGGGCATTGCTGGAAAAGCTTTAATCAAGGACAACCATCAAGGGGTTCCTATTATCACCCAACCGCGTAAGGAACGCAAAATCCGGGACCATAACACCGATATGACGAAAACTAGGGCGGCAAGAGTGGAACAAAACACTAGGCGAGAGGCTGAGCCTTCAACCCTTTACCAAGTATATAGATGCATTAAGATAACAAGATAATATAATGATATCCCAACTAGTAAATAATGTTCCAACAAGGTACGGTCTCCAATCTTCACCTACAACTAGCAACGCTATAAGAGGGGCTGAGCAAAGCGGTAACATAGCCAATCAACGGTTTGCTAGGACATGGTGGGTTAGAGGTTTGACATGGCAATTTGGGAGGCATGATAAGCAAGTGGTAGGCATCATAGCATAGGCATAGCAAAAGAGCGAGCATCTAGCAAAGCAAAGATAGTAGTGATTTCGAGGGTATGATCATCTTGCCTGCAAAGTTGTCAGAGTTGACTGGATCCTCGAAAGCAAACTCAACGGGTTCCTTGTTAATGAACTCGTCTCCCGGCTCTACCCAAACAAGACAAACAAGCAACAAGGACACAATCAACCACGTGCAAAGCTCAAACAATATGATGCAAACATGGTATGCTATGCGGGATGCGATATGCGATGCATATGAAAGATTTGAAAAGGAATGCATGAACCTGGCCTCAACTTGGAAATCCAAGTGTGCCACTGGACAGGTGAGATGAAATCGCTTGAAAACGATATAAAGAACGCCGGAATCGGAGTCACGGTTTGGAAATGGCAAGCAATTCAAATATGGCACCGGTTTGCGATTTACATCAAGTAGCCATCTAAATGCAACAAGATGAACATGCTACATCACCCAAACATGGCAACAAAATACCTGGCAGGGATCCATTCATGATGCTTAACAAAAAAGGAACACTGAGCTACGGCCCATTCATCCAATAACAGGTTCAAACAAGCATGGCAAAAATGCATTTCGCAAACAGATTTCAGACTTAGTGAAATTAACACTTGTCTGGAATTTCAGATCAGGTAGCGCACTTTGGAGCATGAAAACTATATGCTACAAGACCTGAACATGGCAAAGTAAAGCATGGAATGGAGCTACTCAAAAAGCTTAACAAAAGTCCCTTAGTGACCTTGAGCCAAAACTGGAGCATGCAAATCAGATATCAAGTAGGCATGTTTACGAGCTCGATGCACTCACTACAGAGCAAGTCATGGTAATCTAAGCATACACCCATAAAGAATACACATTATACAAGCTAGACATGGCAAGAACAATAGCATAGCATGCACGGATCAACTACAACATCCTCGGCAAAATCGCTAACAAGTAGACAATCTGCCCAGATTCACGAAATAGCAAAAGTAGAGCTCGATTGACTCAAGCTAGGGTGCTCCATAATTGAAAACAAAGAAATGGATGGATAGAGAACTACAAGATTAACAAAACATCCTTACTGATCATCCTCAAAAGAGGCACGGATCATTAGGAAACAACATGAACATATGGCATATTGAGATAAACAGATCAAGGACTTAGTGGAAATGCTAAGTCCCTAAAATCAGCATTAACGAATGCTCCACTTTGTAAGCTTGTTCTAGTCACCACACACATCACAAAAATACATGGGTTGCACCTATGGATAGATGTAAAAACATATAACAAAACTCATGTAGAGCTCAGGGGCATATCATGCAAACAATAATCATGGCAAAAAATGACAAATATCTAATTGAAGCAGCAGATCTGACAATTATCTCAAATAGCATTCTTCCAACAGAATTTCGGGCATGAAGATGAACTCAAATCAAAATGATGCAATGAGATGAAATGATGTGCTCTCTAAGAAGAACAGTTTGATATGCTATATGCCCAAAACAGAGCTACGGATGCAAAGTTACGATGCGATGAACATAGCCAAATAATTAGGGTTTCGGGGTAAAAAGTCAACCCATCCGAGATCCGGATCCAGATCTGGCCGCATGGATAACGAGGTTCGCCGGGGACTTGAAGCTCGCCGGAGATGAAGTCGGCCTCCGGAGGAGAAGGTCGTCGCGGGGGCGGAGACGGAGATGGCCAGAGCTTCCCGGGCGTGCGGCGGCGAGGAGCGCGGGCGGGGCAGCGCGCCGGAGCGGGGCGGCTCGCCGACGCGGCGGCCGGTGGCCGGGCGAGGCGCCGACGGGACTTGCCGGCGTCGGGGAAGGAGAAGGGCAAGAGCGGCGCCGGATCTGGCCCGCGTGAGGCGGCGGCTCGGGCCGGGGGGCCCCGCCTAGGCCCGGGCAGGCCGGCGAAGTGGGCGCGGGCGCTGGCCACTCCTGGAGCGACACATGGCGGCGGTGGGACGAAGCGGACACGTACGTCCGGACAGAAAAATGTTCGCCGGCGCGTGGAGACGAAGGGGACTAGGTTTTCGGGGGGAGGAGAAGGGGAATTTCGGAGGGGGTCTTTATATAGGCATAGGAGGAGCTAGGAGAGTCCAAATGAGGTGCGGTTTTCGGCCACGCGATCGTGATCGAACGCTCTAGATGATGGAGAGGGTTTTGGTAGGTTTTGGGCCAAAATGGAGAGGTGTTGGGCTGCAACACAAACGAGGCCCTTTCGGTCCCTCGGTTAACCGTTGGAGCATCAAACGAAGTCTAAATGGTACGAAACATGACAGGCGGTCTGCCGTTAGTAAACCAAGGCCGCTTGGCAAGTCTTGGTCCAATCCGGAAATTTTTAATCCCCACACACACGAAAGAAAGGTAGAAATGACCACCGGAGGAGAACGGAGCGCCGGAATGCAAAACGGACAACGGGGAAAATGCTCGAATGCATGAGACGAACATGTATGCAAATGCAATGCACATGATGACATGATATGAGATGCATGACAATGACAACAACACACGGAGACAAAAACCCGAACCCGAGAAAATAAAATAACTTAACGCCGGAAACGGCAAGAGTTGGAGTACATATTGGGAAAATCATATCCGGGGTGTTACAACACTCCACCACTACGAAAGGATCTCGTCCCGAGATCTAGGACTGAAAGAATGCTGGGTACTTAGAACGGAGGTGATCCTCACATTCCCAAGTAGCTTCACGGTCGGAATGGTGTGACCACTTGACTTTGAGGAATTTGATTGACTTGTTGCGAGTCTTGCGTTTAGTCTCTTCAAGAATAGCAACGGGGTGCTCACGATAAGAGAGATCTTCTTGGAGCTCAATGTCCTCGAAGTTGATGGTGCGGTCAGGGGTCTTGAAGCACTTGCGGAGCTGAGAGACATGGAACACGTCATGCACATTTGCAAAGTTTGAAGGAAGCTCGAGTTGATAGGTGAGATCGCCTCTCTTGCTGACGATCTTGAAAGGTCACACGTATCTAGGGGCAAGCTTCCCTTTGATACCGAAGCAACGAGTACCTTTCATAGGAGAGATGCAGAGGTGAACATGATCTCCGATCTCGAAAGCCAAATCACGGTGCTTACTATCATAGTAGCTCTTCTGGTGGGATTGGGCTGCTTTGAGGTTATCTCGAATGACTTTGCACATCTCCTCTGCCTCTGTGATTAAGTCATTTCCCAAAAGCTGACGTTCACCGGTTTCAGACCAGTTGAGAGTGGTACGGCACTTCCTGCCATACAGAATTTCAAATGGGGCCTTGCCCGAACTTTCTTGAAAACTGTTGTTGTAGGAGAATTCAGCATATGGAAGACAATCCTCCCACTTCATGCCGAAGGAGATCACACAAGCCCTGAGCATATCTTCAAGAATCTGGTTGACACGCTCGACTTGACCGCTAGTTTGAGGATGGAAAGCTATACTGAAGCAGATGTTGGTGCCCATGGCCTTCTGAAAAGAATCCCAAAACTTGAAGGTAAAGATGCTACCACGGTCTGAAGAGATCACTTGTGGAATACCGTGCAGAGAGACAATTTGAGAGGTATAGAGCTCCGCCAATTGAGCTGCAGTGATTGACTCTTTGATAGGCAGAAAGTGAGCCACTTTAGTGAGTTTGTCGATGACAACGAATATAGCATCATTGCCACATTTGGACTTTGGAAACCCAGTCACGAAGTCCATCTCAATGCGGTCAAACTTCCATTCTGGAATGGCAAGAGGTTGGAGGAGACCAGCTGGCCTTTGGTGTTCTGCCTTCACTCTTCTGCAGAGATCACATTCATTCACGAACTGAGCAATCTTGCGCTTCATTCGAGTCCACCAATAAGCCTGTTTGAGGTCCTGATACATCTTCGTGTTCCCAGGGTGGATGGAGAGGAGAGAATTGTGAGCCTCATTCATGATCACTTTTCGTAGGTCACCTTTGGGCACAACAATACGATCCTCAAAGAAGAGAGTATCCTTGTCATCAAGGCGGTAGCACTTGTACTTGGGTTGACTATTGGCAATCCCAATCTTCACCTTTTTCACCATAGCATCCAGAAGTTGGGCTTGCCGAATCTGGTCTTCCAAGGTAGGAGAGACTTTAAGGTTGGCGAGGAAACCTTGCGGAACAACTTGCAAATTATGTTTGCGGAAAGCTTCACAAAGCTCGGGTTGATAAGGCTTGAGAATCAGGCTGTTGCAATAAGCCTTTCTGCTCAATGCGTCAGCAATCACATTGGCCTTGCCTGGAGTATACTCAATACTCAGAATATACTCTTGAATCATTTCGACCCATCGAGTTTGCCTGAGGTTGAGATTAGGCTGAGTGAATATGTACTTGAGACTCTTGTGGTTAGTGAAAATGTCCACTTTTCTTCCCAATAAGAGATGTCTCCAAGTCAAAAGAGCATGCACAACTGCCGCCAACTCGAGGTCATGAGTGGGGTAGTTCTTCTCGTTGGGCTTCAACTGGCGAGAGGTATAAACCACAACTTTCTTTTCTTGCATCAACACTGCGCCAAGACCTTGGAGAGAGGCATTGCAAAAGACCTAGTATGGTTTGGATTCATCAGGAGGAGTCAGAACTGGAGCAGTGACCAATTTCTGTTTCAAAGTGTTGAAAGCAATGTCACACTCCGGAGACCAAACGTACTTGACGTGCTTCTGGAGAAGATTTGAGAGAGGCTTCGCGATCTTAGAAAAGTTTCAACGAGTCTTCGACAGTAGCTTGCGAGACCGAGGAAGCTATGGAGTTGCTTCACGTTCTAAGGTGGTTCCCAATTCACAATTGCAGACACCTTCTAAGGATTCACCGCAATGCCCTCGGCAGAGATGATATGACCAAGATAAAGAACCTCATCGAGCCAAAATTCGCACTTGGATAACTTGGCATAGAACTTGTGTTCCCTGAGCTTATCGAGTACCAAACACAAGTGCTTGGCATGATCTTCCTTGTTCTTCGAAAATACCAGAATGTCATCGAGATAGACCAAAACAAAGTCATTGGTGTAGGCGTTGAAGATGAAGTTCATCATGCGAGAGGAAGTCGGAGGAGCGTTGACGAGGCCAAAAGACATGACAGTGTATTCATATGAACCCAAGCTTGTCCTGAAAGCCGTCTTGGGAATATCTTGCTCACGGATTCGAATCTGATGATAACCCATACAGAGATCAAGCTTGGAGAATACTTGGGCACCTTTGAGTTGTTCGAACAACTCGTTGATGTTGGGAAGTGGGTATTTGTTCCTGATGGTCTTCTTGTTCAATGGACGGTAATCAACACAAAGTCGGTCCGTTCCATCCTTCTTCTTCACAAAAAGAACACCACAACCCCACGGAGAAGAACTAGGCCGGATGAGACCCATTCTCTCTTGAATATCGAGTTGCTTCTTCAGCTCTTCAACTCTTCAGGTTCGAGCTTGTAAGGACGCTTGCACACAACTTTCATGCTAGGCTCAAGATCGATGACGAATTCAACTGGCCGGTGCGGAGGCATTCCTGGATGCTCTTCTGGAAAGACGTCTTGATATTCGCAAATGACTGGAATTTGCAAGATGGCATCCAGTTCACCCTTCTCATTGAGAGAAAACAGACGAATGGTATCATCACGAGCGGCAAAGACAATTACATCCTCAGATGAATGAGTCAATTGAATCTGCCTGGCTGCACAATCAAGATGCGCCTTGTGCTTAGAAAGCCAATCCATCCCGAAAATAAGATCAATGTCCGAGTCACCAAGAACATTTGGAGAAGACAAGAACTTATAGTCACCCAAAGTAATTGTAACATCCGGAACGCATACTCGAGATGTCATTTGACGGGCCAGAGAGACAATAGCCAACGGTTTCGACAACACTTGAGTAACAAAATCATGCTTAGATGCAGAAGGTCTCGAGATGAAACAATGCGATGCACCAGTGTCAAAAAGAACTTTAGCTGGAATATCGTTAACAGGAAGGTTACCCATGATGACATCTGATGAGTCCTCTGCCTGAGCTGCATTCAGCATGTTGACCTTGGCGTGCTTGGGGTTATGCTTGACCACAAATGTACTTGTCGATCTCACAGGAGGAGGAGGAGGAAGACGCCTCTGATTGAAGCACTTGTTGGCATAGTGACCCTTCTGTTGTCACTTGTTGCACGTGACCTCTGAAAGCGGACGGTGATACGGAGCATTTGATCTTGGAGCTTGAGACGAAGTCTTGTTCTGAAAACCAGGGTTGGGTGGGTGGGAAGATCCACTGCCACCTTTGCTCTTCTGATACGGCTGACGGAATAGAGGAGGAGGAAGCCAATACTTCTGATGCTTGGCCACTTGAGTAGAGGAAGAAGGAGTAGCATCTCTGACTCGCTTCTTGGAAGCATCACACCTCAGTTGATCGGCCTCTTGCTTCAATGCCATGTTGTAGAACTCATCGTACCTCAAGGGCTCAAAGAGAACAAGAGCTAGCTGAATTTCTTCTCTGAGACCACCCCTGAACTAGTATATCATGCTCTTCTCGTTAGGGACATCCTGCTTAGCAAAGCGGGCGAGCTTCTGAAACAACTTGTTGTAGTCACAGACAGACAAAGAGCCTTGCTTCAGGTTGCGGAATTCCTCACGCTTGCTTTCAACCACGCTCTGAGGGATATGATGAGCTTTGAAGTCTTGACAGAATTCATCCTAGGTAATCACCCGGCCTCCTCTGGAATCCTTGTACTGCTGGAACCATTCTGCAGCTTGGTCTTTGAGTTGGAAGGAAGCGAACTTGAAAAAGTCCTCAGGCCTGACGTTACTGCACTCGAAATGCTTGCACAGATCCACGAGCCAATCGTCAGCATCAGTTGCCTCAACACAATTGTTGAAAGTCTTTGGCCCGTTAGCAAGGAACTGGTTGAGTGTAGCAAAGTGATTCTGATTGTTGCCTTGGTTGCCTTGGTTCGCTTGATTGCGCTCTTGAAGAATTTGCATGATCAACTGTGTGTTTGCATTGGTTGCGGCCATCACAACTTGCCATGCCTCCGGAGGAGGTGGAGGTGGTGGCGGATCCTGATTCTGATTCTGATTGGTGCTCTTAGCGGGAGCCATCCTGAAGAGGGTGACAACCGTTAGCACATTGATAGATAAAATGAAGCTGAATCAAGCGGGATGAAATTGCAACATAAAGTCTTCACATCCGAACAAAATGAACAAATGCATTCCACTTGAAATGGTCACATATCCGTAACTTGAGAAGCCACTTAGAATTTAGGTAGAGGAATAAATCAACAAGGTACAGATCAAGAACGAATACTCGGCAAGAAATCCCAATCTCAAACCAAA
This sequence comes from Triticum dicoccoides, assembly GCF_002162155.2. Taxonomy (NCBI): domain Eukaryota; kingdom Viridiplantae; phylum Streptophyta; class Magnoliopsida; order Poales; family Poaceae; genus Triticum; species Triticum dicoccoides. The sequence continues at coordinate 185,351,003 of NC_041380.1, read as the reverse complement.
TATCCGTGGAAGAAGAACTAGAGCTACAAGAATTCCCACCTATGAAACTCCCGAACCTTTCCAGTTATGCAATCAGGTGTTGGGGATACAGGGGAAGCATAATATCTCACCCAAATCTAGCAAATCCTACATCCGGCTGTATCCATCCTTCAACACATAACCGAGAAAAACTTCGGAAACCATCTACCTCAGCCTTCGAAAAGCATCCGTTATACAAGTTATGGCAATACTCCCGAACTCCCGCCCCAGTACTAGGTGGCGTCGAGGTTATCTCACCAACGAACTGCATAAAAGAGATTTTCGATGTCGGCGTACTAAACTCAGGTATTCCAGCACTGCAACGATAAAATTGTGACGACAACACCTCGGAGCTCAACTCCCCGGGGCACTGCCACAACCCCTAAAGACAGGAGGCACCAAGAACAATGTTCTCGTCACAAAACCATCGAAACGATTCCAAGATACCCGCGTGATCCTAAAATTTTTTTTAGTGAAATTTGAGAAGAGAAGAGTCAAAACTCTACGTCAAGATGCCTTACCAGAGCGATGAGGAGACTAGGGAGTAAAAAGAATTCCTAAACTCTCTGATATATAATTCCTAAATGACTCAAAACATTTTTCTAGACACAACAACGGCTGCTAAAAATGATCAAGCAATGGGGGCTCCTAAGGTCGGGGAAGGCTCTAATTACCAACTTGTAACGCCCTGGATGCGGCTATATCTCCTACGTGTCGAGGCACGACTTAGAGGCATAACCGCACTGAAAGCAATGTCGCAAGTTAGGCAATCTTCACAACATCCCATGTAATATAGATAATAAAAGGGGAGATACATAGTTGGCTTACCCTCGACACGCCAATCAAGGTTCATAAATAGCATTACAACATTCAAACACTCATGGCCCGACTACGGCGCCAAAATAAAAGATAACCCAACATGCGACACGGTCCCGATCGCCCCAACTGGGCACCACTACTGATCATCAGGGAAAGACACATAGTAACGGCGTGAGTCCTCGTCGAACTCCCACTTGAGCTCAAGTGCGTCATCTGGAACGGAGTCATCAGGCCCTGCCTCTGGTTTGGAAGTAATCTGTGAGCCACAGGGACTCAGCAATCTCGCACCCTCGCGATCAATACTATTTAAGCTTATAGGTAAGGCAAGGTAAATATGTGGAGCTGCAGCAAGCGACTAGCATATATGGTGGCTAACATGTTTTCGGAAAAGAGAGCGAGAAGAGAGGGCAAAGCGCGAACGAATAACTTGAGAACAACCTGCGACAAGCATTACTCCAGCATCGTGTTCACTTCCTGGACTCCGTCGAGAAGAGACCATCACGGTAACTCACACAGTTGATTCATTTTAATTAAGTTAAGGTTCAAGTTATCTACAACCGGACATTAACAAATTCCCATCTGCCCATAACCGCAGGCACGGCTTTCGAAAGTTCAAAACCCTGCAGGGGAGTCCCAACTTATCCCATGACAAGCTCTCACGGTCAACGAAGGAATAGAACTTCTCACGAGACATTCCGATCAGACTCGGTATCCCGGTTCTACAAGACACTTCGACAAGTTAAAACAAATCCAGCAACACCGCCCGAATGTGCCGACAAATCCCGATAGGAGCTGCACATATCTCGTTCTCAGGGCACAATCGGATAAGCAATCCGTACAACTAAAACCAGCCCTCGAGTTTCCCCGAGGTGGCGCTGCAAGGGGCTCTAGGTTGGACCAACACTCAGAGGAGCACTGGCCCGGGGGGGTTTAAATAAGATGACCCTCGGGCTCCGGAAACCCAAGGGAAAAAGAGGCTAGGTGGAAAATGGTAAAACCAAGGTTGGGCATTGCTGGAAAAGCTTTAATCAAGGTGAACCATCAAGGGGTTCCCATTATCACCCAACCGCGTAAGGAACGCAAAATCCGGGAACATAACACCGATATGATGGAAACTAGGGCGGCAAGAGTGGAACAAAACACTAGGCGAGAGGCAGAGCCTTCCACCCTTTACCAAGTATATAGATGCATTAAGATAACAAGATAATATAATGATATCACAACTAGTAAATAATGTTCCAACAAGGTACGGTCTCCAATCTTCACCTGCAACTAGCAACGCTATAAGAGGGGCTGAGCAAAGCGCTAACATAGCCAATCAATGGTTTGCTAGGACATGGTGGGTTAGAGGTTTGACATGGCAATTTGCGAGGCATGATAAGCAAGTTGTAGGCATCGTAGCATAGGCATAGCAAAAGAGCGAGCATCTAGCAAAGTAAAGATAGTAGTGATTTCGAGGGTATGATCATCTTGCCTGCAAAGTTGTTAGAGTTGACTGGATCCTCGAAAGCAAACTCAACGGGCTCCTCGTTAGCGAACTCGTCTGCCGGCTCTACCCAAACAAGACAAACAAGCAACAAGGACACAATCAACCACGTGCAAAGCTCAAACAATATGATGCAAACATGGTATGCTATGCAGGATGCGATATGCGATGCATATGCAAGATTTGACAAGGAATGCATGAACCTGGCCTCAACATGGAAATCCAAGTGTGCCATTGGAAAGGTGAGATGAAATCGCTTGAAAACTATATAAAGAACGCCGGAATCGGAGTCACGGTTTGGAAATGGCAAGCAATTCAAATATGGCACCGGTCTGTGATTTACAGCAAGTAGCCATCTAAATGCAACAAGATGAACATGCTACAGCACTCAAAAATGGCAACAAAATACATGGTAGGGAACCATTCATGATGCTTAACAAAAGAGGAACACTGAGCTATGGCCCATTCATCCAATAACAGATTCAAACAAGCATGGCAAAAATGCATTTGGCAAACAGATTTCAGACTTAGTGAAATTAACACTTGTCTGGAATTTCAGATCAGGTAGCGCACTTTGGAGCATGAAAACTATATGCTACAAGACCTGAACATGTCAAAGTAAAGCATGGCATGGAGCTACTCAAAAAGCTTAACAAAAGTCCCTTAGTGACCTTGAGCCAAAAGGGATCAGAAAATACATTTACAAGTATGTGAACATGACAAAAACATAATCAGATCACAGACTGCGGAAAACTGGAGCATGCAAATCAGATATCAAGTAGGCATGTTTACGAGCTCGATGCACTCACTACAGAGCAAGTCATGGCAATCTAAGCATCCACCCATCAAGAATACACATTATACAAGCTAGACATGGCAAGAACAATAGCATAGCATGCACGGATCAACTACAACGTCCTCGGCAAAATCGCTAACAAGTAGACGATCTTCCCAGTTTCACGAAATAGCAAAAGTAGAGCTCGATTGACTCAAGCTAGGGTGCTCCATAATTGGAAACAAAGATATGGATGGATAGATCACTATAATATTAACAAAACATCCTTACTAATCATCCTCAAAAGAGGGACGGATCACTAGGAGTACAGATCAAGGACTTGGTGGAAATGCTAAGTCCCTGAAATCAGCATTAACGAATGCTCCAATTTGAAAGCTTGTGCTAGTCACCACACACATCACTACAATACATGGGTTGCACCTCTGGATAGATGGCAAAACATATAACAAAACTCATGTAGAGCTCATGGGCATATCATGCACACAATAATCATGGCAAAAAATGATAAATATCTAATTGAAGCAGCAGATCTGACAATTATCTCAAATAGCATTCTTCCAACAGCATTTCGGGCATCAAGATGAACTCAAATGAAAATGATGCAATGAGATGAAATGATGTGCTCTCTGAGACGAACATTTTGATATGCTATGTGCCCAAAACGAAGCTACGGATGCAAAGTTACGATGTGATGAACATAGCTAAATAATTAGGGTTTCGGGGTAAAAAGTCAACCGATCCGAGATCCGGATCCAGATTTGGCCGCACGGATAACGAGGCTCGCCGGGGACTTGAAGCTCGTCGGAGATGAAGTCGGCCGCCGGAGGAGAAGGTCGTCGCGGGGGCGGAGACGGAGATGGCCGGAGCTTCCCGGGCGTGCGGCGGCGAGGAGCGCGGGCGGGGCAGCGCGCTAGCGCGGCGGCCGGTGGCCGGGCGAGGCGGCGACGGGACTTGCCGGCATCGGGGAAGGAGAAGGGCGCGGGCGGCGCCTGATCTGGCCTGGGGGAGACGGCGGCTCGGGCCGGGGGCCCCGCCTGGGCCCGGGCGGGCCGACGAAGTGGGCGCGGGCGCTGGCCACTCCTGGAGCGACACGTGGTGGCGGTGGGACGAAGCGGACGCGTCCGGCTGGACAGAAAAATGTCCGCCGGTGCGTGGAGACGAAGGGGACTAGGGTTTCGGGGGGAGGAGAAGGGGAATTTCGGAGGGGGTCTTTATATAGGCATAGGAGGAGCTAGGAGAGTCCAAATGAGGTGCGGTTTTCAGCCACGTGATCGTGATCGAACGCTCTAGATGATGGAGAGGGTTTTGGTGGGTTTTGGTCCAAAATGGAGAGGTGTTGGGATGCAACACACATGAGGCCTTTTCGGTCCCTCGGTTAACCGTTGGAGGATCAAACGAAGTCCAAATGGTACGAAACTTGACAGGCGGTCTACTGGTAGTAAACCAAGTCCGCTTGGCAAGTCTCGGTCCAATCCAGAAATGTTTAATCCCCACACACGAAAGAAAGGTAGAAATGACCACCGGAGGAGAACGGAGTGCCGGAATGCAAAACGGACAATGGGGAAAATGCTCGAATGCATGAGACGAACACGTATGCAAATGCAATGCACATGATGACATGATATGAGATGCATGACAACGACAACAACACACGGAGGCAAAAACCCGAACCCGAGAAAATAAAATAACTTAACGCCGGAAACGGCAAGAGTTGGAGTACATATTGGGAAAATCATATCCGGGGTGTTACAAGCACCCGGTACTTTCATGTGTCTTATGCATTACGTGTTTCTCCCTTACATTGGTGAATTTGTTGTTGTCTACTTCGATGATATCCTTGTGTTTAGCAAATCTCTCAAAGAGCATGTCACCCTCCTTCGCACCGTGCTACAAACTCTTCGGAAAGAGCAACTTTATGCTAATATGGAAAAATGCCTATTTGGTGTTGACAAGCTTGTTTTCTTGGGTTTCGTAGTTTCTTGTAATGGTGTTCATGTTGATGAAACTAAGATCAATGCTATTAAAACTTGGCCCCAACCAACCACTTTGCAACAAGTGCATAGTTTTCTTGGTTTAGCCGGTTTCTACCATAGATTTGTGAAGGATTTTAGCACTATTGCTTCACCTTTGCATGCTTTGAGTAAGAAAAATGCACCTTTTGTTTGGGGACCATCTCAAGATATTGCTTTCAATGAGCTTAAGAATTTGCTTACTCATGCCCCCGTGCTTGCATTACCCAACTTTGACAAACCTTTTGAAATTCATTGCGATGCTAGTGGTAATGGAATAGGAGGCGTGTTAACGCAAGAGAAGCGCCCCATTGCATATTTTAGTGAGAAACTATCCGAAGCGCAACTCAATTTGCCCATCTATGACAAAGAGATATATGGTTTAGTGCGAGTTTTGCATGAATGTGAACATTACCTTCGTCCACATGAGTTCATCATCCATACCGACCATGAAACACTTAAATACCTTAAGGGTCAAACTAAGTTGAACAAGCGTCATGCTAAATGGAGTGAATTTATTGAATCATTTCCTTATGTCATCAAGTACATTAAGGGTAAAGAAAATGTTGTGGCGGATGCGCTTTCCCGTATATGCATGCTTGTCACTACTCTTGAGTTGAATGTCATTGGTTTTGAGCATATCAAAGAATTGTATGAACATGATCCTACATTTGCTACACCCTATGCCAAGTGGTTGATGCATACTTCTTGGAATCGATACTATATCAAAGATGGATACCTTATGAGAGCTAACAAACTTTGCATCCCCCAGTCCTCTTTGTGTTTGTTACTTTTGCAGGAATCCAATGGTGGCGGACTCATGGGACACTTTGGACGCGACAAGACATTTGCTACAATCTCCAAGAATTACTTTTGGCCCAAGATGCATCGCGACGTCAATCGCTTCACCAACCGGTGTTCTACATGTCGCAAAGCTAAGTCCAAAGCCCAATCTCATGGCCTCTAAATGCCACTTCCAATTCCATATCAACCATGGGAAGATATTAGCATGGACTTTGTGCTTGGTTTGCCTAGAACTCGAAATGGCAAGGATTCCATTTTTGTTGTTGTGGACCGTTTCTCACAAATGGCTCATTTCATTCCTTGCAACAAGATAGACGATGCTTCACATATTGCAAATTGCTTTTGTAGGGAAATTTTGCGCCTTCATGGAGTGCCAAAGACGATTGTCTCAGACCGTGACATCAAGTTCTTGATTTACTTTTGGAAGACCTTGTGCGCCAAGCTCGGAATCAAGCTCTTGTTCTCTTCGGCATACCATCCACAAACCGATGGCCAAACGGAGGTGACCAACCGTACGCTTTCCACCCTCCTACGAGTGTTGATAAAGAAGAACATCAAGGAGTGGGAAGAGTGCCTACCCATCGCCGAGTACGCCTACAACCGAGCAAGACATTCGACTACTGGCAAGTCCCCCTTCGAGGTCGTCTATGGCTTCAACCCATTGTCCCCATTGGACATTCTACCTCTACCACTTCAAGAGCGCACAAACTTGGACGTGAGTGCCCGAGCCAACTTCCTCAAGAAGATGCATGAAGATACAACGAACACCATCAAGCGCCAAGTACAATGACTCGCGACCAAGATCAACGTCAACAAGCAACCCATGATGTTCCATGTTGGAGATCTTGTGTGGCTACACCTTTGCAAGGATCGCTTCCCCAATGAACACAAGTCCAAGCTACTACCCCGAGCGGATGGACCCTTCAAGGTGCTCGCACGCTACAACAACAATGCATACAAGATTGACATCCCACGCGACAAGTACTTCGTGAGCGACATCTTCAACATCAAAGATCTCTCCCCATACCATGGTGATGAGGATTTCGATCCGAGGTCGGATCTTTCCCAAGGGAGGGGAGATGATGCGGAGCATCCCATGATCATCCCCATGGACCTACCATCGTCGCATCAAGAGCCAAGAGGACCCATGACACGAGCTAGGGCTAGAGCTCTCGAGAACGAGGTGACTTCCTTCCTTAGTGATATCACATATGATCCACTCGAGACATGGCTACTACCTAAGTCCAATATGCTATGCCTGATCAGGTGTCAAGAGGAGCCTCCCGAAGATGCACGTGAAGACGGATAGGCCGCCAAGTCCATGGATGAAGAGAACCACCGGAAGGAGATGAAGACAGCTCCAGGGCCCAGACATCCGGCCCCCAACCCCGGACATCCAGCCGCTGGAGACATGCCAACACAGCAGCAGACCAGCCACAGAAAAGCTAAAGGGCCCGGACATCCGGCCCCCAAGCCCGGACATCCGGCCGCCCACGAAGCCCCGGACATCCGGCCCCCCCAGCCCGGAAATCTGGCCTCGCCTAACCAGAGACTACAGAAGTTTTGCACTTCAGCCCGGACATCCGGCCCGAGCCCCGGACATCCGTCGCCTCGCGAAGCCCCAGACATCCGGCCCCCAGCCTAGACATCCGGCGCCTGTCTGCGCACAGTGAATGGGCCAAGGGCCCATGTACCCCTCCAACTCGCCCCAACTTGTACTAGCACTATATATACTCCTACCCCTCCTCCTAGTTAGGGTTAGCGTTGGTTTAGCTCATATGTGAGATAGAGCTTCGCTCATCCATACCAATCTCCTCCTCGAGAGAGACTGCGGCCCCTCTTTGGAGAAGATCACCTTGGATTCAAGACCCCTTTACGGGAAGATCCCCTTGTGGATTCAAGACCTCCTTCTAGGAGAAGAACCGGTTACTTTGTATCGTCCTTTGTTGACCTTGGATCATCGTGTATCTTCCTTTGTGTTCATCGATCTAGCGCATGTGTGATCTATTTCTTGTTGGTTGAGTGTTTGTCTTGTGTTTCCCCTAGTTTTCCCCCTAGTGTTCTTCGTGTTCATCGTTGGGATCCACTCCTTTCATGAAGGATCGGCCATCTATGGTTCCACCCTACATCAGGACCATTTCTCAAAAATGGCACATTTCATTCCTTGCAACAAGATAGATGATGCTTCACATGTTGCTACTCTCTTTTGTAGGGAAATATTGCATCTACACGGAGTGCCAAAGACGATCGTCTCGGACCATGACGTCAAGTTTCTTAGCTACTTTTGGAAGACCCTATGCGCCAAGATCAGAATCAAGCTACTTTTCTCCATGGCGTATCATCCCCAAACCAACGGCCAAATGAAAGTTACCAACCGCACACTCTCCGCTCTACTTCGAGTACTCATCAAGAAGAACATCAAGGAGTGGGAGGAGTGCCTACCTATCGCCGAGTTAGCCTACAACCGAGCACGACACTCAACAACCAGCAAGTCCCCCTTCGAGGTCGTCTACAGATTCAATCCTTTGTCCCCTTTGGACATTCTCCCTCTACCACTCCAAGAGCGCATAAATTTGGACGCAAGTGCACGTGTGACACATCTCAAGAAGGTGCATGAAGATAAAAGAAACAGCATCGAGCGCCAAGTTCAACGCCTTGCGACCAAGCTCAACCTCAACAAGCAACCTATGGTCTTCAACATTGGTGATCTCGTGTGGCTACACCTTCGCAAGGACCGCTTTCCACAAGAATGCAAGTCCAAGCTTCGACCACGAGTGGATGGACCCTTCAAGGTGCTTGCACGCTACAATGAAAACGCCTACAAGATCGACATTCCATGCGACAAGTACTCCATGAGCGACATCTTCAACGTCAAAGATCTCTCTCCCTTCCATGGTGATGAAGAATTTGATACGAGGACGGATCTTCCCCAAAGGAGGGGAGATGATGCGGAGCATCCCAAGGTCATCCATGCCGTGTGAGGTTAAGTCGTTAGAAATCAAAGTGGCCTCACATGCCATGTCAACTACCTCACTGACTAAGTGTTGTGGCTCACTCACTCCCTCTCGGATTCTCTCACTCATATGGTTGGTGGAGTCACTCAAATGGCTATCAACCTCACATAGGATGTGTGGCATGCTCTCAAGTGTGGGGCTAGTGGTGGTCACACTCATCCTCTTATAGGAAATGCTCTCAATGTCATGTCTGGTGGAGTCACTCATGTCACTCATGTGGTGGTGGCTCTCCTCACATGGCAATTGGGGCATCTTGTCACATGTCGTTGTCGGAAAGATGTTGGTGCAAATGTCTCCATGCTCAATCATGTCGTGGTCGTAGCCGTGGATGAAGGCCGAAGATGGCACATCATCACTCTCCTCGAAGACCAAAGATAAGGTCTCATGTGCGGTCTCGTAGCTTGACTCGGAGTATGAGTCCAATATAGGCGCCGTCTTCATGTTGTTGAAGAGGTTCGTGCTCGTCGCCGTGGTTGAAGGGGATGGCCCTTGCTCGAGCTTCTTGTTGCCGTCTTGTTGTTGGAGGCCCAAATGATGTGGCACCCAGTAGCTCGTCTCCATGACCTAAGGGAAATTCCCATGCTCGGCCATCTTTCTTGAGGGGCTTCCGAAGATGGAAGTGTCGCCCTCGCTCGTAGGTAGTCGCCTTGGACTTGATGAAGTCGATGTAGGCATACACGTGGGAAGTAGGCGAAGATGCCGTACGTCCAAAGGCGAAGATGCCTTGAGAACACTTGGCGAATATGCCGAAGTGGTTGATGGAGCCGTAGCGCCGTCTTTGTGGTGGTCGTGTCGCGGTATTCTTTTGTGGTCATGAAGCTTCGACTTGGCGTGAGTTAGTGCTTGTTGGGACTTCTGCACTTGCGCTTGTGGAGCATCTTCATGATGATGATGTCGTTGTCGTGCTTGAGCTCGTAGTAGATGTCGTTCGTCGTCGTCGTGCACATGATGCTTGGAGATGACTTGCCCTTCATGACGATGTGGATCACGAATGTGATGGTGGTCGCCATGGAGATGTGGACGTGCACGACTTGCGCTTGCATCGCTTGGGCACTCCGAAAACTTGTGGCTTGAACATCGCCGCCTTGAAGATGACGAAGGGGAAGAAGACTTGATCAAGGCTCTAATCTCCTCTATCCGTGCATCTCGCTGCTCTTTATGTGCAAAAAGCTTCTTGTCGATGTAGTCCCTTTTCCTTGCTTCAGAGTAATGAATGTCGATGGATATGTTCTTGATGCGCTCTCGCAATCTTGATTGCGCGCCTTGCATTTGTTGTTGTAGATCGAAGATTGACACTTTGGTGATGTAGTTGTTCACGCCGTCGTCGTTGTCGAAGACTGGAGATGAAATGCCTTGCCTATCCATTAGAAGATTCGAGCCAATATGAGTGGAGAAAGAGAAGAACGAATTCCAAATGTACCTTGACCAAAGTTGAAAGTGGATCAATGATCACTCCAATGTGGACAAGGAAATAGCACAATTGGTACCAATTCTTGTCGGTTTCTCACACCTACACAAGTAAGGATTATGGTGGAGCTTGGTGGGGATAGTGGCACAAAAATTTGATGTAAAATGTTAGCAAGAGTCAATAATGTTGAAAAAGATTCACAAATTCGCAAGTGAAACAAGTAGACCAATAGAAATATGTGGCACACGGAAACACACACACGGATAGATAAATGGGGTCGTGCAAGCAAGGATGAGCACAAAATGTGGAATCCACGGAAAACGCTCATGTTGCACAACTCGAGAGAGACGCTAGCACGATTGCTCACTAGGCGGATACGACACTTGTGCACAACCTATAAGATGCAAAATGGATAAACTATCTATCCCAAGTATGCTATGTATGTATGGTTCCCGGTGTTTCTCACAAGGTGATCCAAGATGATCTTATGTGCAATGTGGTATGATGCTATGGCTATTGCTTACGAGATCTTTTGTTTCTCTCTTTTTCTTTGCTTAAAAGCTTATTCTCTTTTTCTGTATATGGCTCAAACCAAGATAGCGATTGTGTATATGCGGGAACAAACTTGAGGCACACGAGATGGTATGATACCAATATGATATGGTATGTATGCACTGTATGGTGTAGATCACTAATGTGCACAAGTAGCGTTGCCGGCAATACCCAAATGGCTAGTCTCGATAGGTAAGTGATGCAAAATGGGCTAGGGGTTATCAATGCAATGGCAAGGGAATATAAAATGGAGGGATACCACGATACCAAGATGATATGGAGGTTACCATCCGTGTCGATGATGAGTGGCGGTGATCTTGATGGAGATACCAAGATGATGGTGACTCGTCCCTAAGTAGCCGAAACACCTTAGGAAACAGAAAAACCACAACTCAAAATCTCAAGGACAAAAGTCAAATGGTGGTAGCGGGAAGTGGTGGTGTTGCACTAGGCAATGCGGAAGTGGAGGTTATGGTGGTGGACTATACATGGTGTCGGAATTGAAAGCATGGTCCCTAAGTAGCCGAAACACCTTAGGAGACACAACTCACCCCTCAAGCAACCACTAATGCGATGGGGAACAAAATTGGTTAGGTTGCGGAAGCCAGTGGTGGTGTAGCGGATGATGTGGTGGAAGCCCTAGGAAAAGATGCCAAAATTGTCAAAATTTGATGGAGTGAAAAGATGTTGGTGGTATTTTTTGGGAAGGGGGATGTCAAGAGCTTCAAAACGAGCTAAAGAACGTCACAACCGGAGTTCGGATGAATTAGTTATGGCCGAAACAAAAATCAGCCGAAGTCAGTTTTTACAGGTAGCGGACGTCCGGAAATGGACGGATATCCGGTCGCCGGACGTCCGGTCGGGTCAGAAATCCGCTAATTTCAGCTCGGGTTAGGGGTTCCAGTCGTCCGGTAAGGTCGGACGTCTGGTGGTTCCTGCGGCTCCGGACGTCCGGTAAAGTGACGGTCGTCCGGTGTATCGGGGTCAACTCGAGATCTGAGATTCGGGACGCGATTTTGGGCGGAATTTGGGGATTTTGGGGTCAAAATTGATGAGATTTCGTGGATGAAAGATGGGGAAACTTGGGGAGATGCTAGATCCACTCGAAACCAAGCAAATCTATGGATCAAAATCAACAAAACATCATCAAAACAACAAATCACAAAAAATTTGGGTCTATTTTTGGTGGGGATTTTCGAATTTAGGACGAAATCAAGCAAAAGAAGGCTAGAAAACGGTGGGGGAGGCTCCGAAATCGTGATCAACGTGGCTCATGATACCAAGATGATGTAGTGTAGGACCCTAGTGGCCCGATCTTTCACGAAAGGAGCGGATCCCGCGAAGAACACGAAGAACACAAAGAGTGAAACGAGGGGAAAATCACGAGGGGAACACAAGAGAACACTCAAACCAACAAGTATGATCACACATGTGCTAGATCCTCGAAACGCAAAGAGAGATACAAGATCCAAAGTCAACAACGGACGATACAAGAGGTAACCGGTTCTTCTCCGTGAGGAGGTCTTGAATCCACAAGGGGATCTTCCCTTAGAAAGGAGTCTTGAATCCAAGGTGGGTCTTCTCCGTAGAGGCTGTTGTCTCTCTCGTGGAGTAGATCCGATATGGATGAGCATAGCTCTATCTCTCAAATGAGCTATCACAATGCTAACCCTAACTAGGAGGAGGTGGAGGTGATAGAGGCAAAGGTGTCCCGATGTTTCGATGAGATGGTGGCTATAAATTCTGGGGGAGTCGACCTTGACGATCCGACTACGAACGTGCGAGAAGTCGCGCCTTAGCAATTGCTAAACCAACTTTCGAGGGGTTATTGACCACGCCGGAGCACGATCAACCTGACCACGAGGGTCTGTTTCCTGCAAGCAAACGAAGAACAAGCAAGAAACTGAGATTGCAATCTGGATATTGCGAATATAAGATGAAAGCTTTATTGATCAAGGTGGGGTTCTGTGACGTCTTGGTCTGGTCGTTGGACACAAATGAAGTACGAGAAGTTGCAGCTATGGTGAACTTTTAATCTAAACAAAACCCCAAAGTCTAAACAACGCCCTAAGGGCTGTAATTTTGTGGCCCTTGAGGGTGGGGTCCGAAACCAACCCCAACTCTTGTTTCCCCACACATACGGACTCTAAAAATAGCCTATACTTAAGTATTTCAAAATTACATGGGCCTGGCCCATTAATAAGGTGACACAGCGCCTAGAATAGCCTATGGACGAATATTATGAAGTGGCATCTTGTATATTTCGTCCAAGGCTTCATGCACTCCTTATGGCGGCTTCAAAGTCCTGAAATCATCACTTGTAACTCCGTTTTTGATCCCCTTGCGCATGCCATCAACTCCATGCGTTTTCTTGCTCCAATGTTCTTCCTTCTCCAAGCTAGGCCCTTCATTTGTAAGCAAAAGAAATGTATCCAATTTAGGCAGCATCATAATCTCATGAACATTAGAATCATTACCAAGAAACGGAAGTACCTGGTAATTTAATTGGCGTGCACGAGCTCTAGTAATTGGTCCAGTATATGTAAAAGTAGGGGTTGCGGGTGTAACAATGGTATTGATGTCCTCATCAGGAGGAGTATATATAGTCTAGGCGAATGAAAGGGTAAGTGGCTTCGGTCCAACACACGGGCGCACAGGCGTCGGACGTCCGATAGGTACCGGACATCCGGTGGCTCACGAGGGTCTGGTCGTCCGGTTCATGTTGGACGTCCGGCGTTTTGGCTCTAGACAGGTGGTGTCGGACGTCCGGGCGGTGGAGAGTGCCGGACGTCCGGTGTCTGGCGGTCGCCCGGGCGCTGGGAGTCGTTGGACGTCCGGTGGCTCCGGTCGTCCGTAGATTCGGCTCGGGTCCTTAGGGGCCGGATGTCTGGGCTGGGCCGGTCGTCCGGTGGCTGTAGCTTCGTGTAGCTTCTTCTCTTGGTCCTTGTACTTGGCGTCCTCGCTAGCTGTTCCGTTGGATGTGGTGACTTCGTGGCTTTCCTCCAAGTACTTGATCATGCATAGAACACACGTTGGAGGTAGTAGCCATATCTCACATGTAGAAAGTGATGGTTCGGAGAGGAGCGAGTTCACCTTGTGTCCAATGGCGTATGTTCGAGGTCTCATCATATGTCCACTTGGGGTTTGGAGAGTAGTCGGAGTGTACACGGGGATGAACGTGGGATGCTCCGCATCAGTATTTATAGTCTAGGTGACGTAAGGGTACACGGGCCTCGGCCCAAGTGGCTGCGCGTAGGCGGGGCCGGAAGTCCCGGCGAGGCCGGAAGTTCCGGGAGCCGGAGGTTCCGGGGAAGGTCCGGCCTAACCCAAGAGTGGGCGCGGGTGGGGCTGGGTTGGCATCCGGGGCCCGGAAGGTCCGGGCTAGCCGGAAGTTCCAGGCGCCGGAAGGTCCGGGATGGGTTCCAGGCTAACCCGAGAGTTGGCATGCGTGGGCTGGGCGAAGTCATTGGAGGACGGAAGGTCCGGGTCGGCCGGAAGGTCCGGGGGACGGAAGTTCCGGGCTCTAGCCGGAGGTTCCGGGCTGTCCAGAGTGTTGACGCCTGTCTCTTCTTCTACAGCCCTCGGCTCCGAGTCTTGAGCGTTGTACCTGATCACACATAGCATCTCGGACTTAGCCAGTAGCCATGTCTAACTTGAAGAAGGGGAAAACTCAAGTAGGAGTGATTTCACTTCGGATTGAATAGCACGTGCCCTAGCCCTTGTCATGGGCCCACTTCGAGCTTGGATAGTTGAGGTGGCGTCCATGGGGATGGTTGTGGGATGCTCTGCATCATCTCCCCTCCCTTGGGGAAGATCCGTCCTCGGATCGAATTCTTCATCACCATGGAAGGGAGAGAGATCTTTGATGTTGAAGATGTCGCTCACGTTGTATTTGTCGCGCGGAGGTCGATCTTGCAAGCATTGTCGTTGTAGCGTGCGAGTACCTTGAAGGGTCCATCTGCTCGTGGTCGAAGCTTAGACTTGCGTTCTTGTGGAAAGCGGTCCTTGCGAAGGTGTAGCCACACGAGATCACCAATGTTGAAGACCATAGGTTGCTTGTTGACATTGAGCTTGGTCGCAAGGCATTGTACTTGGCGCTCGATGGTCTTTCTTGTATCTTCATGCACCTTCTTGAGATGGGTTGCTCGTGCACTTGCGTCCAAATTGATTCGCTCTTGGAGTGGTAGGTAGAATATCCAATGGTGACAAAGGGTTGAATCTGTAGACGACCTCGAAAGGGGACTTGCCGGTTGTTAAGTGTCGTGCTCGGTTGTAGGCGAACTCGGCGATGGGTAGACACTCCTCCTACTCCTTGATGTTCTTCTTGATGATTACTCGAAGTAGAGCTGAGAGTGTGCGGTTTGTCACCTCCATTTGGCCGTCGGTTTGAGGATGGTACGCCATGGAGTAGAGTAGCTTGATTCCGAGCTTGGCGCATAGGGTCTTCCAAAAGTAGCTAAGGAACTTGACGTCACGGTCCGAGACGATGGTCTTTGGCACACCATGGAGACACAAAATTTCCCTACAAAATATATTAGCACCATGTGAAGCATCATCTATCTTGTGGCAAGGAATAAAATGTGCCATTTTGGAGTAACGGTCCACAACGACAAATATGGAATCTTTCCCATTTCGAGTTCTAGGCAAACCAAGTACAAAGTCCATGCTAATGTCTTCCCATGGTTGGTATGGAATTGGTAAAGCCATATAGAGACCATGAGATTGAGCTTTGGACTTAGCTTTGCGACATGTAGAACACCGGTTGGTGAAACAAATGACGTACCGAAACATCTTTGGCCAAAAGTAGCTCTTCGAGAGCGTGGCAAACGTCTTGTCGCTTCCGAAGTGTCCCACTGAGCCTCCTCCATGAGATTCCTGCAGAAGAAACAAACAAAGAGAGGACTCAGGAATGCAAAGTTTGTTAGCTCTCATAAGATATCCGTCTTTAATGTAATAGCATTCCCAAGATGGATTCGACAAACACTTGGCATAAGGAGTAGCAAAAGTTGCATCATGCTCATACAAGTCTATGATATGCTCGAAGCCAATGACATCGAAATCAAGTTGCGTGACAAGCATGCATATGCGGGAAAGAGCATGTGCGATGATGTTTTCTTTACCCTTGATGTACTTGATTACATAGGGAAAAGACTCAATAAATTCACTCCATTTAGCATGACGCTTGTTCAACTTTGTTTGTCCCTTAAGATACTTGAGAGTCTCATGATCGGTATGAATGATAAACTCATGGGGATGAAGGTACTGTTCCCATTCATGCAAAACGCGGACTAAAGAATATAGCTCTTTGTCATAGATGGGGTAATTGAGTTGCGCTCCGGAAAGTTTCTCACTAAAGTAAGTTATGGGGCGCTTCTCTAGCGTTAACACGCCTCCTATGCCATTACCACTAGCATCGCAATGGATCGGAAAAGGATTGTAGAAGTTGGGTAAAGCAAGCACGGGAGCATGAGTAAGCAAATTCTTAAGCTCAATGAAAGCGGTATCTTGGGATGGTCCCCAAACAAAAGGTGCATTCTTTTTGCTCAAAGCATGCAAAGGCGAAGCAATGGTGCTAAAATCCTTCATGAAGCGATGATAGAAACCCGCAAGGCCAAGAAAACTATGCACTTGGTGCAAGTTGGTTGGTTGCGGCCAAGTCTTAATAGCATTGATCTTGGACTCATCAACATGAACACCTTAGAAGAAACAACAAAACCCATGAAAACGAGCTTATCAATACCAAAAAGGCATTTCTCCATATTAGCATAGAGGCACTCTTTTCTAAGAGTCTGCAAAACGGTGTAGACATGGGTGACATGCTCTTTGATAGATTTGCTAAACACAAGAATGTCATCAAAGTAGACCACACCAAATATACCAATGTAAGGGTGAAAGACATGATTCATGAGGCGCATAAAAGTGCCCGGTGCTTCCGAAAGACCCATAGGCATGACTAACCACTCATACAAACCAAACTTGGTTTTGAAGGCTGTTTTCCATTCATCACCCTCTTGTATGCGGATTTGATAGTAACCACTCTTAAGATCAATTTTGGAAAATATAGTGGCACCACTAAGCTCATCAAGCATATCATCTAGGCGTGGAATGGGATACCTATAGCGAACGGTGATAGCTTTGATAGGTCTACATTTGGAGCACTGCGAAAACTACCATCATGTCTTGGCACAAGAATGACCGGAACGGCACAAGGGCTCAAACTTTCATGCACATGTCCATGGTCTATGAGATGCTTTACTTGCCTTTGTATTTCTTTTGTTTCGTCGGGGTTGACACGGTATGGAGCTTTGTTCGGAAGAGGTGCTCCGGGGATGAGGTCGATTCGGTGTTCAATGCCTCGTAGAGGAGGTAGACCCGGAGGTAGCTCATCGGGGAAAACATCTTGAAATTCCTGCAAAAGAGAAGACAACACTAGAGGAAGAGTGTGAGAAGTGTTAGTTTGTGGTGCATTGTCCTTGCACACGAGGATTGACACTTGATGGGTTCTCACACACTTCTCTCATCTCATGTTTGGTGGAAAATAGGACTAAGTTTTTCTTGTCGCTCATCGTGGAGGCACTCAATTTGGGCTTGTGGCGCTCACTCTCTTTTTGGTGGCTCACTCTCTCACTATTCTCTCCACGATGGGTGTTTTGCTTGTCGGCGAGCACTTGGCTTGGAGACATAGGACGTAGTACAAACTCTTTCCCTTTCATTTTGAAGCTATAGTGATTGGTACGCCCATTGTGAATGACACCTCGGTCAAATTGCCATGGCCGCCCAAGAAGGAGGTGAAATACGTTCATCGGAAGGACATCACACTCCAAAGTGTCTTCATAGGCGCCGATCTTGAAAGAGACTTGTACTCGATGCTCGACTTGTATGGTGCCGGTGTCACTTAGCCGTTGAACCTTGTAGGGGTGAGGGTGCTTCGTCTTGACCAATTGGAGTTTGGAGCATAGTTCTTCACTTGCTAAGTTGTGGCAACTACCTCCATCGATGATGACCTTGACGGACTGACCGTTGATGTCGGCCTTTCTATGGAAGATATGGCATCTTTGGTCTTCGTCTTGTTGATGTTGAAGAGTCAAGACCTTAGAGAAAACAAGAGCGGGACTTGAATCTTCATCACAAAAGACTTGATCATCTTCTTCCATTTCTCCTTCACTCATGGAGTCGTAGGTGCCATCGTCGTTGAGGATCATGGTGCGCTTGTTTGTGCACTCGAAGGACTTGTGGCCTCGGCCTCCGCATGTGAAACATTTGATGGAACTAGTCTTGATGGTCTCATCGGTTGGAGTAGATGATGATGAAGCTTTCGTCTTGAAGTTGCTTGTAGTAGGAGGACGATTTGCGCTTGTCGAAGTCTTCTTGTAACTTGACTTGTCGCCGGTACTTGGTGATGCTCTAGTTGAGGTAGGAGTTGCCGAAGTCACGGGAGCTTGATAACAGGAGCCGTAGGTCTCGGACAAGAACTTGGCATACTTGAAATCATCTTTCGCTTGGCGTTCCGCTTTGGTGGCTTGGTGCACTAGCTCAATGAGATTTGAGTATGGTTGGAAGTCGGCGATCTTCTTGATGGGATGGTTGAGGCCATTCAAGAAGCGAGCCATTGTTTGCTCATCATCTTCCGTGACATTGGCTCTTATCATAGCAATCTCCATCTCCTTGTAGTATTCTTCAACGCTCTAGGTTCCTTGCTTCAGTTGTTGGAGTTTCTTGAAGAGGTCGCGGTTGTAGTAGGTAGGTACGAAACTTGCTCTCATGAAATCCTTCATTTGCGCCCAAGTAGTGATGGGTGGATCACCTCTTGCCTCTCGGCGCTCAATGACTTGTTCCCACCAAATAAGGACATAGTCTTGGAATTGAAGGGATGCCATCGCGATGTTCTTCTCTTCTTCATAATTGTGCAAACGAAAGATCTTGTCAACTTTCAATGCCCATGAAAGATATTCTTCGGGATCATTGCTTCCGTTGAACTTGGGCATGGTGAACTTGAGCTTGCCGTAGCGTTGCTCTTCATTGTATTGGGTCAGGGATGATGACGACCATGTTGTAGATGATTGTTCAACTCGTGGTGCTCTTGACGCGGGGGTTTGTCAACCTCATGTTGCTCTTGTCGTGGAGGAGTTCCATTGTCTTCATGCTCTCGATGAACTTGATGGTTTTGGCGAGCGTGTACCTTGAATGGGCCATCGGCTCTTGGAAGTAGCTTGGAATTGCGTTCATTGGGGAAACGATCCTTGCGGAGATGTACCCAAACTAGGTCACCCGGTTGGAACACCATTGGGGACTTGTTGGCATTGCGCTTGGTCGCGAGTCGTTGTACTTGGCGCTCTATGGTGTGCCTTGTATCTTCATGCATCTTCGTGAGGTGGTGCACTCGGTCGCTCGCGTCCATGTTGATGCTCTCTTGTAGTGGTAGAGGAGGAATGTCCATTGGGGACAATGGGTTGAATCCATAGACGACCTCGAAGGGGGACTTGCCGGTAGTCGAATGTCTTGCACGGTTGTAGGCGAACTCGGCAATTGGGAGATACTCCTCTCCCTCCTTGATGTTCTTCCTGATCAAGAGTGTACGGTTCGTCACCTCCGTTTGGCCGTCGGTGATGAGGACATCAATACCATTGTTACACCCACAGCCCCTGCTGCTATACATACTAAACTGATTACTAAAGCTCGCGCATGCCAATTGAATTATCAGGTACCTTCGTTTCTTGGTAACGATTCTAATGTTCATGAGAATATGATGCTGCCTAAATTGGATAGATTTGTTTGGCTTACAAATGAAGGGCCTAGCTTGGACAAGAAAGATGAACCTTGGAGCAAGTTCAAGCATGGAGATGATGGCATGCGCAAGGGGAACAAGAACGGAGTTACAAGTGATGATTCCAGAACTCTAAACCCACCATAATGAGTGCATGAAAGCATGGGACGAAATATACAAGATGCCACTTCATAAATTTCGTCCAGAGGCTATTTTAGGTGCTGTGTCACCTTATTATTGGGCTAGGCCCATGTATTTTCGAAGTACTTAAGTATAGGCTGTTTTTAGAGTCTGTATGTATGGGGAAACAAGAATTAGGGTTGGTTTCGGACCCCTCCACCAAGGGCCACGAAATTCCCCCTCTCTCCTCCATATATATAGCCCTTAGGGCATCGTTTACACTTTGGGTTTTGTTTAGATTAAAAGTTCGCCATAGCTGCAAATTCGTGTACTTCGTTTGTGTTCAACGACCAGACCAAGGCGTCATAGAACCCCACATTGATCAATAAAGCTTTCATCTTATATCCGCAATATCCAGATTGCAATCTCAGTTTTTTCTTGTTCTTCGTTTGCTTGCAGGAAACAGATCCTCCTGGTCAGGTTGATCGTGCTCCGGCATGGTCAATAACCCTCGGAAGTTGGTTTAGCGATTGCTAAGGCGCGACGTCTCGCACGTTCGTAGTCGGATCGTCAAGGTCGACTCCCACAGAAAATGATAGCCACCATCTCATCGAAACATCGGGACACCTTTGCCTCTATCAAGTGGTATCAGATTTTCAGGTTGCTCGGTGAGATTTTACAGGTTTTCGTAGTTTAGATCGAGTCTATTCTTCGTACCTATAGTCCACGAAAAATCCAAAAAAATTTAGGGTTAGTTCATCCTAGCCGAACCAATCTGAGCCTTTGCATAATCTTTTATGTATTTGCTTTGTTGAATTTGCGGTTGTATCGTCGTGTCAAGTTGCTGGTCTTAGCGTCTAGTCCTTTAGAGTTTCGAGTTCTGTTCACAGGTTGTCACGTCGCCGCTGCCATATATCACCACCACATCATCATCATCGCTGCTGCCATATACCACCAGCACACCAACTTCATCGTTGCTGCCATATTCACCACCAATCCGAGTCCATATACGCCACCACATATCCTCCGCCATCACGCCAATCCGAGTTCACCTGCAACATATATCCGCCACCAGTCCGATTTCCACCAGATTCATCGCCGCCACAAGTCCGAGATTCCACCAGATTCATCTCCGCCACCAGTCCTAGTCCGAGTCCAGTAATTGTTGCATTGTTTTCGAGTTCCAGATCACGCCATACTCCGAGTCGAGACAGAGTAGGACTCCCGAGATTCCGTGCTACCCGCAGAAAAAAAATAGTTCCAAACTCAAAAAAACTAAGTCTAGAGAATTCTGGCTAGGCAGTTTTTAGACCATTTGTAGACTTTTTCGAAAAAAAATTATTGCGGAGCAAAAAAAAGAGGAAACAAAGTGCCAAAAAAGTGAACAAAAGGAAAAATTATTCAGAGTGTGCTCCTCCATTGTTTACGTGCAGCGCCATGATTTTCTTAGTGTTCTAGGCTCGCGTCTCTATCACGGTCTAGCCTAGGACCAGCACAGTACCGTCGTTGAGCGTTTATTCAAGTTTGCATCTTTGAATTGATTATTGCTGACCCTTTTTTCTACCATATTATAAGCCTTCCCAGCTCCACATACATCTACGTCGTGCGTTTGACTCTCCCTGGTAATCACTCTATCCAAGATTTGAGAGTTTTGACTACGACGGTTGCCGATCACCGCCTCCTGCTGGGTAAGAACTGGTAAGAATTTGAGATTTGCTTGACGGATTTGTGACACCACCACCACCTCTTGTTAGTAGTCTGTAGGATCATATTCTTGTGTGTTTCTATTGTTGCTAACCATGGCAGGATCACAAGCCGACGAGACTGACTGGGAGAACATGACGAATAAGGAGTTGCATGATAAATTTCAGCAAATGATGAGTGGACAGGTGCAAGATATGCTAAACAGATTTGAAGAGGCCATGGAGAAGATAGATGGCATGGAGAAGACGTTCGAAACAAAGCTCGATAACAGGTTTAATGAATTGCTCGCGCGTCTTCCACCACCACCACCCGCTGCACCTAACGCACCTCTACAACAACAACGACGACGACTACCTACACATCATGAAACAGCCCTCCGCCGAGAGAGCCGTCTCCCTCTTGCACCTGGCCAAACTATTGGTGCTCCTGTTGATACTTCTGTGGCTCCTGCTGCTGATGCGGAGGAGGATGATTTTGCCGGAGATTACGAGGATGAGGTTGATCAAAATCAGAACTACGTACCACCACCAGCACCGCAACCACCAGGTCGTCCACATGCAAATAATGGCAATGGTAGGGCTCACCCTCAGGTACGAGATCATGACCATCTCCTTAACTAAAATTGAATATTCCACCATTTGAGGGTAGATATGTTCCCGATTTACATGGGAGTTAGAAACTGAACAACGATTTACATGTTTACAATATCCTGAGGAGAGACGTGTTCCTGCTGTTGTTTGTGCTTTCACTAGCTTTGCATGTGTTTGGTGGTATGAACATTTTAGATTCTATCCTATTCCAGCTACTTGGGCTGCTTTGAAAACTGCTATGCGTACTCGTTGGGTTCCACCATATTATCGACGTGAATTACTTCAAAAATTGCAGCGCTTAAGACAAGGAAAAAATTCTGTAGAAGAATATTATCAGGAATTACAAACTGGCATGATTAGATGTGGTATTGTCGAGGAGAGTGAAACTATGCTTGCACGTTTTATGGGTGGATTAAATAGAGAGATTCAGACCATTTTAGAGTATAAGGAGTATACTAATATCACTCGTTTATTCCATCTTGCTTGTAAAGCTGAATGTGAAGTGCAGGATTGACAGGCATTGGCACGAACTAACTTTTCTGCAGGTTGATCTTCATCATGGACACCACGTGCATCCTCTACTTCCACTCCACTAGCACCTCCATCAGGTGCCACCTCCAGCCGTGATACAAGAAAGCAGGCACAATCCCCACTATCTGCCAAGAGCACACCTGCTGGACCTGCGCAGAGCTCTTCTTCTTCCATGGCATCAACAGGGCACACAAGTGATATTATTTGTCGTCGTTGTAAGGGAAGAGGACATTATGCGAGAGAATGCCAATCTCAGTGTGTGATGATTGCTACTGAGGATGGTGGGTATGAGTCCGCTAGTGACTATGATGAGGAGACTTTGGCTCTTATTACACATGAAGAACACGGTGGAGATGATTCTGATCATGAGACGCAATACATGGCTGCTGCAGATGCTGACAGGTATGAATGTTTAGTTGCTCAACGTGTTTGAGTGTGCAGGTTACACAAGCTGAGCAAAATCAGAGGCATAATTTGTGAAGGAACGTTCTGTTCACGTCATCATAGATGGAGGGAGCTGCAATAACTTGGCTAGCATGGAGATGATGGAGAAGCTATCTCTCACCACAAGACCACATCCACATCCTTACTACATCCAATGGTTCAACAACAGCGGCAAGGTTAAGGTAACACATACTGTTCGTGTGCATTTTATTATCTCTACATATGCTGATTATGTTGATTGTGATGTGGTACCTATGCAAGCATGTTCCTTATTACTTGGTAGACCATGGCAATTTGATAAAAATGCTGTACACCATGGTAGAAACAATCGGTATACTCTTGTTCATAAGGATAAAAATATTACTTTGCTTCCTAGGACTCCTGATTCCATTTTGAAAGATGATATTAATAGAGCTAATAAAGCAAAATAGGAGAAAAATAAGAGTGAAAATCAGATTGTGGCAAAATAATTTGTGCAACAAATGTAGCCTAATAATAAACAATCTAGTCTTGCTTCTGAAATTACATTGAAAAGTGCATGTTTACTTGCCACCAAATCTGATATTGATGATCTACATTTTAGCAAATCTGTTTGCTATGCTTTTGTGTGCAAAGAGGCATTATTTTCATTCGAGGACGTGCCTTCCTCTTTGCCTCCTGCTGTCACTAACATTTTGCAGGAGTTCGCTGACGTCTTTCCACAAGACGTGCAACCGGGATTACCACCTATTCGTGGGATTGAGCATCAAATTGACTTAATTCCCAGCGCATCATTACCCAACCATGCACAACACCGTACCAATCCAGAGGAGACGAAGGAGATTATGCGTCAAGTACAAGAACTGCTCGACAAAGGTTATATACGCGAATCCCTTAGTCCTTGTGCTGTTCCTATCATTTTAGTGCCGAAAAAGGATGGTACGTCGCGTATGTGCGTTGATTGTAGAGGCATTAACAATATTACTATTTGTTATCGTCATCCTATTCCTAGGCTAGATGATATGCTTGATGAATTGAGTGGCTCTACAATATTCTCCAAAGTTGATTTGCGTAGTGGATACCATCAAATTCGTATGAAATTGGGAGATGAATGGAAAAAAGCATTTAAAACTAAGTTTGGATTATATGAGTGGTTAGTCATGCCTTTTGGGTTAACTAATGCACCTAGTACTTTCATGAGGTTAATGAATGAAGTTTTACGTGCTTTCATTGGACGATTTGTGGCAGTTTACTTTGATGACATATTGATTTATAGCAAATCTTTGGAGGAACATTTGGAACATTTACGTGCTGTTTTTATTGCTCAACGTGATGCACGTTTGTTTGGTAACCTTGGAAAGTGCACCTTTTGCACCGACCGAGTATCTTTTCTTGGCTATGTTGTTACTCCATAGGGAATTGAAGTTGATAAAGCCAAGATTGAAGCTATTGAGAGTTGGCCGCAGCCCAAAGCGGTCACACAAGTGAGGAGTTTCCTTGGCCTTGCTGGTTTCTATAGGCGTTTTGTGAGAGATTTCAGCACCATTGCTGAACCTCTCAATGAGCTTACAAAGAAGGATGTGCCTTTTGTTTGGGGTACCGCACAGGAAGAAGCCTTCACGGTATTGAAAGATAAGTTGACACATGCTCCTTTACTCCAACTTCCTAATTTCAATAAGACTTTTGAGCTTGACTGTGATGCTAGTGGAATTTGATTAGGAGGTGTGTTATTACAATATGGCAAACCTGTTGCATACTTTTCTGAAAAATTGAGTGGGCCTAGTCTAAACTATTCTACTTATGATAAAGAATTATATGCTCTTGTTTGGACCTTAGAGACATGGCAACATTATTTATGGCCCAAGGAATTTGTTATACATTCTGATCATGAATCTTTGGAACACATTAAAAGTGAAGCAAAACTAAACCGTAGACATGCTAAATGGGTTGAATTCATTGAGACTTTCCCTTATGTCATTAAACACAAGAAGGGTAAATAAAATGTTATTGCTGGTGCATTGTCTCGTCGTTATACTATGCTTTCACAACTTGACTTTAAAATATTTGGTTTGGAGACCATCAAAGATCAATATGTTCATGATGCTGAATTTAAAGATGTATTGCAGAATTGTAAGGAAGGGAGAACTTGGAACAAGTTCGTTCTTAACGATGGATTTGTGTTTCATGCTAACAAGCTATGCATTCCAGCTAGCTCCGTTCGTCTTTTGTTGTTGCAGGAGGCGCATGGAGCAGGATTAATAGGACACTTTGGCGTCAAGAAGACGGAGGATATACTTGCTACACATTTCTTTTGGCCAAAGATGAGACGGGATGTTGAGCGTTTTGTTGCTCGCTGCACTACATGTCAAAAAGCTAAGTCACGACTCAATCCTCATGGTTTATATATGCCTTTGCCTGTACCTAGTGTTCCAGAAGGGACTTTGTTTTAGGTTTACCTCGAACAAAGAAGGGGAGGGATAGCATATTTGTTGTCGTGGATAGGTTCTCGAAAATGGCACACTTTATACCATGTCATAAAAGTAATGATGCTGTTAATGTTGCTGATTTGTTCTTTCGTGAAATTATTCGCTTGCATGGTGTGCCAAATACTATTGTTTCAGATCGTGATACTAAATTTCTTAGCCACTTTTGGAGAAGTTTATGGGCTAAGTTGGGGACTAAGCTGCTTTTTAGTACTACTTGTCACCCTCAAACTGATGGACAAACTGAAGTAGTCAATAGAACATTGTCTACTATGCTTAGGGCTGTTTTGAAGAATAACAAGAAAATGTGGGAATAATGCTTGCCTCATATTGAATTTGCTTATAATCGTTCATTGCATTCTACTACTAAGATGTGCCCTTTTGAAATTGTGTATGGTTTCCTACCTCATGCACCTATTGATTTGTTGCCTCTTCCATCTTCGGAGAAGGTTAATTTTGATGCTAAAGAACGTGCTGAATTGATTTTGAAAATGCATGAGTTAACTAAGGAAAACATTGAGCGTATGAATGCTAAATATAAACTTGCTGGAGATAAGGGTAGAAAAAATGTTGTGTTTGCACCTAGAGATCTTGTTTGGTTACATTTGCGTAAGGATAGATTTCCTAATTTGCGCAAATCAAAGCTAATGCCACGTGCTGATGGTCCTTATAAGGTGTTAGAGAAAATAAATGATAATGCATATAAACTTGAGCTGCCTGCAGATTTTGGGGTTAGTCCCACTTTTAACATTGCATATTTCAAGCCTTATTTGGGTGAGGACGATGAACTTTCGTCGAGGACGACTTCATTTCATGAATGGGAGGATGATGAGGACATCAATACCATTGTTACACCAAGCCCCTGCTGCAATACATACTGGACCGATTACTAGAGCTCGCGCACGCCAATTGAATTATCAGGTACTTTCGTTTCTTGGTAACGATTCTAATGTTCATGAGAATATGATGCTGCCTAAATTGGATACATTTGTTTTGCTTACAAATGAAGGGCCTAGCTTGGACAAGAAAGAAAAACCTTGGAGCAAGTTCAAGCATGGAGATGATGGCATGTGCAAGGGGAACAAGAACGGAGTTACAAGTGATGATTCCACGACTCTGAAGCCACCATAATGAGTGCATGAAGCATGGGACGAAATATACAAGATGCCACTTCATAAATTTTGTATAGAGGCTATTTTAGGTGCTGCGTCACCTTATTATTGGGCCAGTGATGCGGAGCATCCCATGATCATCCCCATGGACCTACCATCGTCGCATCAAGAGCCAAGAGGACCCATGACACGACCTAGAGCTAGAGCTCTCGAGAACGAGGTGACTTCCTTCCTTAGTGATATCACATATGATCCACTCGAGACATGGCTACTACCTAAGTCCGATATGCTATGTCTGATCAGGTGTCAAGAGGAGCCTCCCGAAGATGCACGTGAAGACGGACAAGCCGCCAAGTCCATGGATGAAGAGAACCACCGGAAGGAGATAAAGACAGCTCCAGGGCCTAGACATCCGGCACCCAGCCCCAGACATCCGGCCGCTGGAGTCATGCCAACACAGCAGCAGACCAGCCACAGAAAAGCTACAAGGCCCGAACATCCGGCCCCCAAGCCCGGACATCCGGCCTCCCACGAAGCCCCGGACATCCGGCCCCCTAGCCCGGAAATCCGGCCTCGCCTAAACAGAGACTACAGAAGTTTTGCACTTCAGCCCGGACATCTGGCCCGAGCCCCGGACATCTGGCGCCTCGCGAAGCCCCGTACATTCGGCCCCCATCCCGGACATCCGGCGCCTGTCTGCGCACAGTGAACGGGCCAAGGGCCCATGTATCCCTCCAACTCGCCCCCAACTTGTACTAGCACTATATATACTCCTACCCCTCCTCCTAGTTAGGGTTAGCAAAGGATTAGCTCATATGTGAGATAGAGCTTTGCTCATCCATTACGGATCTACTCCATGAGAGAGACCGCGGCCCCTCTACGGAGAAGATCACCATGGATTTCAAGACCCCTTTACGGGAAGATCCCCTGGTGGATTCAAGACCTCCTTCTAGGAGAAGAACCGGTTACCCTATGTATCATCCTTTGTTGGATTTGGATCATGTATCTCTTTGTGTTTCGAGGAGCTAGCGTATGTGTTATCTAATCTTGTTGGTTTGAGTGATTCTCTTGTGTTTCCCCTCATTTTCTCTCCCATTTTCTTCGTGTTCATCATTGGGATCCGCTCCTTTCGTGAAAGATCGGCCATCTAGGGTTCCACCCTACATCATCTTGGTATCATGAGCCACGTTGATCACGATTTCGGAGCCCCCTCTCTTTGTTTTCTAGCTTGATTTTGTTGTTTTTCGTCCTAATCCGAAAATTGCCCCACAAAAATAGCCCCAAATTTTTTTTGTGATTTGTTGGTGTGACGATGTTTTGCTGGATTTGATCCGCGGATTTCGTGTGTTGCAGGTAGATCTAGCATTCCCCCACCTTTTCCCCAATTTCCACCCACAAAATCACCCGAATTTTGCCCCGGATTTGACCTCTCCACGTGGTGTTCTTCGGATTCGTCCATGGATCCTGAGCCCGGACATCCGGCCCGAACAGCCCGGACATCCGGCACCACGGACATCCAGCCATCACCTCGTACATCCAGCCCCTGGCAGCAACACTACCCATCCACCATCCGTTTCCCGCCTAACTTCCGCCAAATTTTGTCCCGGTGCCACATACATTCCTGCATACATCCACCACTTCCGCATAGCACCACCATAGTCCTTCCCGCTTCCAACCCCGACAATTTTGCCAAATTTTGCCTTGAGAACTTGACTTGTGGTTTCCGTGTCCTTTTGTGTTTCGGCTATCTAGGTACGGTTCAACATCAACATCACCACCGCTCATTTTCGCCAAGGACTACTACGAACGGCTACATCAACATCACTTTGGTATCACCTTAACCTTGGACATCAACTTGGTATCGTGATATCATCCTACTTTTCTGCAAATTGCATTGATAACCCCATGGCCTTACTTTTGCGTCCCTTACCCATCGAGACTAGCCCTTGAGTATTGCCGGCAACGTGACTTGTGCACATTAGTGTTCATATTTCCCATAGCATACATACTATCACCGTGTTGCATATCTCGGCATCATCACTTGTGTCACAAAGTTGTTGTCGCATACACAATTGCTATCTTGGTTCGTGAAGCAGTGCATGAGAAAAGAGCTCCAACATCAAAGAGCCAAACAAGCTTTTAAGCAAAACAGGAAAGATAAGCAAAGAGCTTATAAGCAAGAACCATAGCATCATACAACATTAAGATTGTCATACTCGATCATCTTGGATCAAAGCATAGGAACATCATACATATAGCATACTTGGGATAGAAGTCGTTGCATTTTTGCTTAGTAGGTTGTGCACAAGTTCGTATCCTCCTATTGTGGAATCATGCTAGCATCTCTCTAGTGTTGTGCAACACGAGCATCTTGGTGAATTCCACATTTTGGCTCATCCTTGGTTGCATAACCCCATCTTATCTATTTGCGTGTGTGTTTCCGTGTACCATATCTTGCTATTGGTCTACTTGTTGCATTTGCAAATTTGTGAATCTTTTCCAACATTATTGAGTCTCACTTACAATTGCATCAAATTTTGTGCCACCATTCCTAACCAAGCTCCACCATAAGCTTTTACTTGTGTAGGTGTGAGAACCGACAAGAATTGGTACCAATTGTTCTATTTCCTTGCTACACATTGGAGTCATCTTTGATCTATTGTCAACATCGGTCAAGGTACATTGGATATTAGTTCTTCCCTTCCTCCCACTCACATATCTTTGTTTGGAATGATGGATAGGCCAAGTACTTCTACCAATCCACTCTTCTTGGAACAAGACGACGACATGTCTTCCTTCGTCACCAAGAATCAACTATTTGGTGCACAACGGGCTTTGCATCAAGAACAACTTGCTTTGGGCGACCGCATCAACAACCTAGCTACTGACTTACGACAATCCGAGCAACGTACAAGGGACTACTTCGACACATCTATGAGTTCCCTCAAAGAAGATACCCAAACCATGATGGTCTGCTCTACTACTTCGTCATCATCAAGACGGAGCCGCTCAAGTCGACACTCCGACGACAGCATCTCCGGTTCAAGTACACCGACATCGAACACTCTTCATCGTGCCGCGTGTCAAGATCATCAAGCAAATCACAATCCTCTACACGACACCGACTCTCAAGAGCATCGACACCGCCAAAACCAAGCAGCTTTCGCACAAGCACAAGAACGGCAACGCCAAAGACAACAAGAACAAGAGGAATGAGCGCGACAACATCAAGATTCACAAGACGCCGAGGCGGAACGCCAACAACAACAACTCCATGAAGCTCAAGCACTTGAGGCGCAACGTGCCCTTCATGAATCAAGTCGTGCCGTAGCCGATCGAGGCCGACAAGCTCGACTACATCAAGAAGCACTTCACGATGAAGCTCAAGAAAGAATTTACCAAAGACGTGTGCATCGACAAGCTCATCGTCAAGATAGACAAGCTCCCCCTCAAGCGAGACAAGAACGTCAAGTCCATCGAGAGAAAGAAGACAATGGACCCAATCCTCGCCAAGAGCAACATGAGGAAGACATCCAACTTCGCCAAGAGCACGCTAACAATGTCAATCCTCAACAACATGGGCGTCCTCATCCCCGACCCCAGCACAATGAAGAGCAACGTTACGACAAGCTAAAGTTCACCATGCCCAAGTTCAATGGAAGCAATGACCCCGAAGAGTACATCTCATGGGAATTGAAGGTTGACAAAATCTTTCGCTTGCACAACTACGAAGAAGAGAAGAAGATCGCAATGGCATCCCTTGAATTCCAAGACTACGTCCTCATTTGGTGGGAACAAGTCATTGAGCGCCGAGCGGCAAGAGGTGAACCACCCATCACCACTTGGACACAAATGAAGGATGTCATGAGAGCACGATTCGTGCCAAACTACTACAACTGCGACCTCTTCAAGAAACTTCAACAACTCAAGCAAGGTACCAAGAGCGTTGAAGAGTACTACAAGGAAATGGAGATTGCCATGATACGAGCCAATGTCAAAGAAGATGATGAGCATACTATGGCAAGGTTCTTGAATGGACACAATCATCCTATCAAGAAGATCGCCGACTTCCAACCATACTCCAACCTCATCGAGCTAGTGCATCAAGCTACCAAAGCGGAACGGCAAGTACAAGACGACTTCAGGTATGCCAAGTTCTCATCCAAGTCCTATGGCCTCTCCAACAATCAAGTTTCGACGACTCCAACACCTTCTACCTCAACCAAGCCTTCTACAAGCAACGACGACAAGTCAAGTTACAAGAAAGCTTCGACAAGCTCAAGTCGTCCTCCTACTACAAGCAACTTCAAGAAAGCTCCATCATCATCTACTCCACCCGACGAGACCATCAAGACATGTTCTATCAAATGCTTCACATGCGGAGGCCGAGGCCACAAGTCCTTCGAGTGCACAAACAAGTGCACCATGATCCTCTGTAACATCCCAAATTTTCAATTTGGAATTTTATACATTAGATCAACATGCATATCATATTTTATTTGCTTTGGGTTTTGATCCTAGAAAATTCTAAGCAACTCAAGGACCCACGGAGAGAGTTGGGGATTTCGTTATTTTCATATTTGAGTTTTTTCTCAAATTTTGAGAATAGGATCATTTGATTTTATTTATTTTATCATCAATTATTCCTATTACAAAAATATGAGAGAGGGAATAAAATGACTTTCCCAAAATATAGAAATATTGAAGATTTAATAAAAAATCAAATAGTTTTATTTTGGAGTTTTTTTTGTTGTTTTTATTTGAATTGGAAAAAATGCGTGTTTTTCAAAATTGCATTTAGGGCCCAAATAAATGTTCACTTTGTCGGGCTTGATTTTAGAAGCCCGAGAAAATTTATTTCGGGATTTTTGGAGTCCGTTTAGTATTTCGTTTTACTTTTTTTCTTTCGAGCGAAAAAAAATGGAACCGACTATGGGCCGTACTCGGCCAGGACTCCGCCTGGCCGGGGCCTTTATAAGCCGGGGCAAGCTAGCCCGAAGGCCCAGCCGCCCCGAAACCCTAGACGCACCCTAACCCTAGCCGCCAGCCGCCAGCCGCCGCCTCCGCCAGCCGCCGCCGCCGATCCGCCGGAGCCGCGCGTCGCCCGAGGTTCGCCGCACCTCGAAATCCATGCCGTTTAAAAAAAATCCGTTCGTCGTTTTTCTTTTTCGTCGGATTTTCCGCGGTTATTTTCTGATCGCGATTTCTGATCCGATTTTCGTTTTAGTTTAACTTTTCGCTCGTTTATCGGAATCAGGCGATTCAAGCGCCTGGAGTTTTGTCTCGAAACCCTCTATCAGAATAATCAACTTAAACAAGTTTTTTCTATTGTAAAATTTGACTTAGGTTCAGATTACTAGAATGAAGTTGTTTTCTTTCGCTGTTTGACTTTCTTTGCTTCGTTCAATTTGATTCCTTTTTGCCAACCGGAGTTCTTAAGTTGAACCTTCTGGTTAGATCTCTTATTTGAGTTTTACCTGTGCATTAGATGAGTACTTATTGTATGCTTGTTTGTTTGCCTGCGATAGAGTACCCGGGGTGCGCCGCCTGTTACTTCGAATCGTTAGGTTTCACGGATCATCAGCAAGGCAAGTAACAATTTGATCATACCTTTTCTACAACCCAGTTTTTTTGCATCAGATCAATCTTCACACATTGCATGATTAGGATCTAATTAAACTGTGGGATGGGAAGTAGATGAGGTAGTACCTATTACCTGTTTATTATCAAACCTTTGGGAGCTACTTCTACGTTTTCTTATTATGCCATGCTATGCTAGTAGACGTGGATTGGGTGAGTGAAATCCATGACAGATGTGAGATTAATAATTAATGGTTTATCTAAGGTGGCAACTTAAACACACAAGTGGGTGGATTGAGGCACCTGGGTATTCCAAGACCTGCATGTTTTCTTTTGGACCGCCACCCAGGCTCAAAGGGATCATGAGATTTTTCAAACTAGAAACTTCCGTGTGCAGCCACAAGCCATTATGGGCTCTGGCATAGTTGATTAAGTCGTGCGAACTCTTACAGGGTAGACTAGCAGATGTAGGGGAAAGTAGGTGTACCGGTCTATCCATCGTAAGGTGCTAGCGCTTCTGAAAGACTGTGTCTCGGTCATCCGTTTCTCAAACACCATGTAGTGCGAGAAATCCAATGGAGCCGATCGAGTCTTGTGGGGAAAATTGCGCAAACCTCTGCAGAGTGTAACAAACTAATCATGATTAGCCGTGTCCCCAATTATGGACATCTTGAGTATCTAGTATCTGGATTATCATGTGAATCTCAACATGTTACTCTAAAATTAATGTTGTTGGGTTAATGATGATGCTTAATTGGGATTGAGAATGCTCTCAACCATTCTCAATGTTTAACAACCACCATGATAGTAATTAAATTTATTCCTTTTGAAGTAGGGAAAAATTGGCTTTATGCAAAACTGTAACCATAGAGCTTTCCACCAGCCAAATATGCATATAGTATAGCTGTTGCATTCCACTACTCTCTATGTGTTACCTTGCCAGCATATTCCATGTGCTGACCCATTTTTGGGCTGACACGTTAATGTTGTAGACTTTTCAGACGATGATTAAGGAGTTTTTAGGTCGTGGTTCTATACTCAGTGATGCTGTTGGAGTTGACGGACTCACTTATCTTCCAAGCCTTCCGCTGTTATCGTAATTAGATGGCCTTAAGCCATATTTGTTGTAATAAGTTCTCTTTTGAGACACTCGATGTAATAAATGTGTGATTGCTACTCTGCTATAAATCCTCCAAGTACTGTGTGGTGTCAGCATTACTGATCCAGGGATGACACCGGAGCACAGAGATCAGACTGTTTGAGGTCTGTCGCTACATCCTCAATGACGACGGAACCTATGACTCCATGAGTGAAGGAGAAATGGAAGCTCTTGAGCAAGTGGCCATGCACCGACAAGTGAACAATGAAGATGAAGATGACCAAGTCTTTTGCGATGAAGATTCAAGTCCCGCTCTTGTTGTCTCCAAGGTCTTGAATCTTCAACATCAACAAGACGAAGATCAAAGATGCCATATCTTCCACACAAAGGCTGGCATCAATGGACGTTCCGTCAAGGTCATCATCGATGGAGGTAGTTGCCACAACCTAGGAAGTGAAGAACTTTGCTCCAAGTTCCAATTGGTCAAGATGAAGCACCCTCACCCCTACAAGGTTCAATGGCTAAGTGATACCGGCACCATACAAGTCGAGCATGGAGTCCATGTCCCTTTCAAGATAGGCGCCTATGAAGACACATTGGAATGTGATGTCCTTCCGATGACCATTTGCCACCTCCTCCTTGGACGGCCATTGCAATTTGACCGTGGTGTCATTCACAATGGGCGTACAAATCACTATAGTTTCAAGATGAACGGGAAAGAGTTCGTGCTACGACCTATGTCTCCAAGCCAAGTGCTCGCCGACAAGCAAGCCACCCATCATGGAGAAAATAGTGAGAGAGCGAACCACCAAAAAGAGAGTGAGCGCCACAAGCCCAAATTGAGTGCCTCCATGATGAGCGACAAGAAAAACTTAATTCTCTTTGCCACGAAACGTGAGATGAGAGAAGTGTGTGAGAACCCATCAAGTGTCATACACTATGTCCTATTGTGCATGGACGAGGTCACAAGAACTAACAACTCTCATGATCTACCTTTGGTGTTATCTTCTCTATTACAGGAATTCCAAGATGTTTTCCCCGATGAGCTACCTCCGGGTCTACCTCCACTACGAGGCATTGAGCACCGAATTGATCTCATCCCCGGAGCGCCGCTTCCCAACAAAGATCCATACCGCGTCAACCCCGAAGAAACCAACGAAATACAAAGGCAAGTAAAGCATCTAATAGACCATGGACATGTGCGTGAAAGTTTGAGTCCTTGTGCCGTACCGGTCATTTTTGTGCCAAAACGTGACGGTAGCTTTCACATGTGCTCCGATTGTAGACCTATCAATGCTATCACCGTTAGATATAGGTACCCCATTCCACGCCTTAATGATATGCTTGATGAACTTAGCAATGCCACTATCTTTTCCAAAATTGATCTTAAAAGTGGTTACTATCAAATCCGTATACAAGAGGGTGATTAATGGAAAACCTCTTTCAAAACAATGTTTGGTCTATATGAGTGGTTAGTCATGCCTATGGGTTTATCGAAAGCACCCGGTACTTTCATGCGTCTTATGCATTACGTGTTTCACCCTTACATTGGTGAATTTGTTGTTGTCTACTTCGATGATATCCTTGTGTTTAGCAAATCTCTCAAATAGCATGTCACCCACCTTCGCACCGTGCTACAAACTCTTCGAAAAGAGCAACTTTATGCTAATATGGAAAAATGCCTATTTGGTGTTGACAAGCTTGTTTTCTTGGGTTTCGTAGTTTCTTCTAAGGGTGTTCATGTTGATGAAACTAAGATCAATGATATTAAAACTTGGCCCCAACCAACCAATTTGCAACAAGTGCGTAGTTTTCTTGGTTTATCCGGTTTCTACCATAGATTTGTGAAAGATTTTAACACTAGTGCTTCACCTTTGCATGCTTTCAGTAAGAAAAATGCACCTTTTGTTTGGGGACCATCTCAAGATATTGCTTTCAATGAGCTTAAGAATTTATTTACTCATGCCCCCGTGCTTGCATTACCCAACTTTGACAAACCTTTCGAAATTCATTGTGATGCTAGTGGTAATGGAATATGAGGCGTGTTAACGCAAGAGAAGCCCCCCATTGCATATTTTAGTGAGAAACTATCCGGAGCGCAACTCAATTACCCCATCTATGACAAAGAGCTATATGCTTTAGTGCAAGTTTTGCATGAATGGGAATATTACCTTCGTCCACATGAGTTCATCATCCATACCAACCATGAAACACTTAAATACCTTAAGGGTCAAACTAAGTTGAACAAGCATCATGCTAAATGGAGTGAATTTATTGAATCATTTCCTTATGTCATCGAGTACATTAAGGGTAAAGAAAATGTTGTGGCGGATGCGCTTTCCTGTATATGCATGCTTGTCACTACTCTTGAGTTGAATGTCATTGGTTTTGAGCATATCAAAGAATTGTATGAACATGATCCTCCATTTGCTACACCCTATGCCAAGTGTTTGATGCATACTTCTTGGAATCGATACTATATCAAAGATGGATACCTTATGAGAGCTAACGAACTTTGCATCCTCGAGTCCTCTTTGCTTTTGTTACTTCTGCAGGAATCTCATGGTGGCGGACTCATGGGACACTTTGGACATGACAAGACATTTGCTACAATCTCCAAGAATTACTTTTGGCCCAAGATGCATCGCGACATCAATCGCTTCACCAACCGGTGTTCTACATATCGCAAAGCTAAGTCCAAAGCCCAATCTCATGGCCTCTATATGCCACTTCCAATTCCATATCAACCATGGGAAGATATTAGCATGCACTTTGTTGTTGGTTTGCCTAGAACTCGAAATGGCAAGGATTCCGTTTTTGTTGTTGTGGACCATTTCTCCAAAATGGCTCATTTCATTCCTTGCAACAAGATAGACGATGCTTCACATATTGCAAATTTGTTTTGTAGGGAAATTTTGCGCCTTCATGGAGTGCCAAAGACGATTGTCTCGGACCGCGACGTCAAGTTCTTGAGTTACTTTTGGAAGACCTTGTGCGCCAAGCTTGGAATCAAGCTCTTGTTCTCTTCGGCATACCATCCACAAACCGACGGCCAAACGGAGGTGACCAACCGTACGCTTTCCACCCTCCTACGAGTGTTGATAAAGAAGAACATCAAGGAGTGGTAAGAGTGCCTACCCATCGCCGAGTACGCCTACAACCGAGCAAGACATTCGACTACTGGCAAGTCCCCCTTCGAGGTCGTCTATGGCTTCAACCCATTGGCCCCATTCGACATTCTACCTCTACCGCTTCAAGAGCGCACAAACTTGGACGCGAGTGCCCGAGCCAACTTCCTCAAGAAGATGCATGAAGATACAAGGAACACCATCGAGCGCCAAGTACAACGACTCGCGACCAAGCTCAACGTCAACAAGCAACCCATGATGTTCCATGTTGGAGATCTTGTGTGGCTACACCTTCGCAAGGATCGCTTCCCCATTGAACAGAAGTCCAAGCTACTCCCCAAGCGGATGGGCCCTTCAAGGTGCTTGCACGCTACAACAACAATGCATACAAGATCGATATCCCATGCGACAAGTACTCCGTGAGCAACATCTTCAACATCAAAGATCTCTCCCCGTACCATGGTGATGAGGATTTCGATGTGAGGTCGGATCTTTCCCAAGGGAGGGGAGATGATGCGGAGCATCCCGTGATCATCCCCATGGACCTACCATCATCGCATCAAGAGCCAAGGGGACCCATGACACGAGCTAGAGCTAGAGCTCTCGAGAACGAGATGACTTCCTTCCTTAGTGATATCACATATGATCCACTCGAGACATGGCTACTACCTAAGTCTGATATGCTATCTCTGATCAGGTGTCAAGAGGAGCTTCCCGAAGATGCACGTGAAGACGAACAAGCCGCTAAGTCCATGGATGAAGAGAACCACTGGAAGGAGACGAAGACAACTCCAGGGCCCGGACATCCGGCACCCAGCCCCGGACATCCGGCCACTGGAGTCATGCCAACACAGCAGCAGACCAGCCACAGAAAAGCTACAGGGCCCGGACATCGGGCCCCCAAGTCCGGACATCCGGCCTCCCACGAAGCCCCGGACATCCACCCCCCAGCCAGGAAATCCTGCCTCGCCTAACCAGAGAATACAGAAGTTTTGCACTTCAGCCCGGACATCCGGCCCGAGCCCCGGACATCCGGCGCCTCGCGAAGCCCCGGACATCCGGCCCCCAGCCCGGACATCCGCGCCTGTCTGCACACAGTGAACGGGCCAAGGGCCCATGTACCCCTCCAACTCGCCCCCAACTTATACTAGCACTATATATACTCCTACCCCTCCTCCTAGTTAGGGTTAGCAAAGGATTAGCTCATATGTGAGATAGAGCTTTGCTCATCCATTATGGATCTACTCCATGAGAGAGACCGCGGCCGCTCTACGGAGAAGATCACCTTGGATTTCAAGACCCCTTTACGGGAAGATCCCCTGGTGGATTCAAGACCTCCTTCTAGGAGAAGAACCGGTTACCCTATGTATCGTCCTTTGTTGGATTTGGATCGTGTATCTCTTTGTGTTTCGAGGATCTAGAATATGTGTGATCTAATCTTGTTGGTTTGAGTGATTCTCTTGTGTTTCCCCTCGTTTTCTCTCCCGAGTTCATCATTGGGATCCGCTCCTTTTGTGAAAGATCGGCCATCTAGGGTTCCACCCTACATCAGCCAGGCCCACGTATTTTCGAAGTACTTAAGTATAGGCTGTTTTTGGAGTCCGTATGTGTGGGGAAACAAGAGTTAGGGTTGGTTTCATACCCCTCCACCAAGGGCCACGAAATCCCCCCTCTCTCCTCCATATATACAGCCCTTAGGGCATCGTTTAGGCTTTGGGTTTTGTTTAGATTAAAAGTTCGCCATAGCTGCAACTTCGCGTACTTCGTTTGTGTTCAACGACCAGACCAAGGCGTCACAGAACCCCACCTTGATCAATAAAGCTTTCATCTTATATTCGTAATATCCAGATTGCAATCTTAGTTTCTTGCTTATTCTTCGTTTGCTTGCAGGAAACAGACCCTCGTGGTCAGGTTGATCATGCTCCGGCGTGGTCAATAACCCTCGGAAGTTGGTTTAGCGATTGCTAAGGCGCGACGTCTCGCACGTTCATAGTCGGGTCGTCAAGGTCGACTCCCACAGAAAATGATAGCCACCATCTCATCGAAACATCAGGACACCTTTGCCTCTATCAGTCGGTTTGAGGGTGGTACGCCGTGGAGAAGAGTAACTTGATTCCTAGCTTGGCGCATAAGGTCTTCCAAAAGTAACTCAAGAACTTGACGCAGTAGGGAGCTTTGTTCGGAAGCGGTGCTCCAGGGATGAGGTCGATGCGGTGCTCAATGCCTCGTAGTGGAGGTAGTCCCGGAGGTAGCTCATCGGGGAAAACATCTTGAAATTCCTGCAAAAGAGTAGACAACACTAGGGGAAGAGTGTGAGAAGTGTTTGTTTGTGATGCATTGTCCTTGCACACGAGGACATAGTATAGGACACTAGATGGGTTCTCACACACTTCTCTCATCTCACGTTTGGTGTCAAAGAGAACTCGGTTCTTGTTTTCGCTCATCGTGGAGGCACTCGACTTTGGCTTGTGGCGCTCACTCTCTTTTTGGTGGCTCGCTCTCTCATTATGATCTCCACGATGGGTGGCTTGCTTGTCGGCGATCACTTGACTTGGCGACATTGGACGGAGAACGTACTACTTGCCTTTCATCTTGAAGATGTAGTGGTTCGTTTGGCCGTTGTGTACGACTCCTCTATCGAATTGCCATGGCCGTCCAAGGAGAAGATGACAAACGGTCATTGGAACAACGTCGCACTCCAAGGTGTCTTCGTAGGCGCCAATCTTGAAGGAGACTTGTACTCGGTGCTCGACTTGGATAGTTCCGGAGTCACTAAGCCATTGCACTTTGTATGGATGTGGATGCTTCGTCTTGGGCAATTGGAGCTTGGAGCAAAGTTCTTCACTTGCGAGATTATGACAACTCCCTCTATCGATGATGACCTTGACGGATCGGTCATTGATGCCAGCTTTGGTGTTGAATATGTGGCATCATTGGTCTTCTTCTTGGTGATGCTGGAGAGTCAAGACTTTGGAGACAACAAGTGCAGGACTTGAGTCTTCATCACAAATGACTTGTTCTTCTTCATTGTTCACTTGGCGGTGCATGACGACTTGCTCGAGGGCTTCCATTTCGCCTTCGCTCATGAGTCATAAGTGCCATCGTCGTTAAGACCATGGTTTGCTTGTTGGTGCACTCGTAGGACTTGTGGCCTCGGCCTCCGTGATGTAGGGTAGGAACCCTAGGGGCCGATCTTTCACGAAAGGAGCAGATCCCGTGAAGAACGCGGAGAACACGAGGAGGGAAACGAGGGGAAAATCACGAGGGGAACATGTAACACCCTCGATGCGACTATAGCTCCCACGTGTCGAGGCACGACTTAGAGACATAATCGCATTGAAGGCATATGTCGCAAGTTAGGCAATCTTCACAACATCCCATGTAATAATAATAAAAGGGGAGATAACATAGTTGGCTTACACTCGCCACGTCAATCAAGAACATAAATAACATTACATCAACCATACACTCAAGGCCCGACTATGGCGCCAAAATAAAAGAGAACCCAACATGGGACAACGGTCCCGTTCACCCCCAACCGGGCACCACTACTGATCGTCGGGAAAGGAAACATAGTATCGTTGAGAGTCTTCGTCGAACTCCCACTTGAGCTCATACGCGTCTCCTGGAGTGGAATCATCAGGCCCTGCATCTGGTGTAATAGTAATATGTGAGCCACAGGGACTCAGCAATCTCGCACCCTCGCGATCAAGACTATTTAAGCTTATGGGTATGGCAAGGTAAATATAGGAGTGGAGCTGCAGCAAGCTACTAGCAAGTATGATGGCTAACTTATTCGCAAAAGAGAGCGAGAAGAGGAGGCAAAGCACGAGCGAGAAGCTAGAGAACAACCTGCGCAAACGTTACTCCAACGCCGTGTCCGCCGAGAAGAGGCCATCACGGTAACACACTCAGTTGATTCATTTTAATTAATTAAGGTTCAAGTTATCTACAACCGGACATTAAAAAATTCCCATCTGCCCATAACCGCGGGCACGGCTTTCGAAAGATCAATCCCTGCAGGGAGTCCCAGCTTAGCCCATGACAAGCTCTCACGGTCAACGAAGGAATAGACCTCCTCCCAAGATGTTCCGATCAGACTCGGTATCTCGGTAACTCAAGACACTTCGACAGGTTAAAACAAGACCAGCAACACCGCCCAAATGTGCCGACAAATCCCGATAGGAGCTGCACATATCTCTTTCTCAGGACACACTCAGATTGTCTTAGGTACGGGTAGGCCAGCCCAGAGTTACCACTGGTGGCCACCGGCAGCTGACAGGTGGACCAACACTCAGAGGAGCACTAGACCGGGGGGGGGTTAAAATAAGATGACCCTTGAGTCTGCAGAACCCAAGGGAAAGAAAAGGCTAGGTGGAAAATGGTAAAACCAAGGTTGGGCATTGCTGGAAAAGCTTTAATCAAGGCGAACTATCAAGGGGTTCCCATTATAAACCAACCGCGTAAGGAACGCAAAAATCCGGGAACATAACACCGATATGACGGAAACTAGGGCGGCAGAGTGGAACAAAACACTAGGCGAGAGGCCGAGCCTTCCACCCTTTACCAAGTATATAGATGCATTAAGATAACATGGCAATATAATGATATCCCAACAAGTAAATAAATGTTCCAACAAGGAACGGCCTCCAATCTTCACCTGCAACTAGCAACGCTATAAGAGGGGGCTAAGCAAAGCGGTAACATAGCCAATCAACGGTTTGCTAGGACAATGGTGGGTTAGAGGTTGACATGGCAATTTAGGAGGCTTTCAAGCAAGTGGTAGGCTTCGTAGCAATGGCATAGCAAAAGAGCGAGCAAACTAGCATAGCAAAGATAGTAGTGATTTCGAGGGTGTGATCATCTTGCCTGCAAAGCTGTCAGAGTTGACTGGATCCTCAAACGCAAACTCAACGGGCTCCTCGGTAGCGAACTCGTCTCCCGGCTCTACCCAAACAAGACAAACAAGCAACAAGGATACAATCAACCACGTGCAAGGATCAAACAAGACGATGCAACGATGATATGCGATGCGGGATGCGATGCGGGATGCAAAATGCAAGATATGACAGGAAATGCATGAACCTGGCCTCAACTTGGAATTCCAAGGGTGCCACTGGAAAGATGAGATGAAATCACTTGAAAACGATATAAAGAACGCCGGAATCGGAGTTACGGTTTGGAAATGGCAAGCGATTCAAAATTGACACCGGTCTGCGATTTACAGCAAGTAGGCATCTAAATGCAATGAGATGAATATGCTAAAGTCACCAAACATGACAACAAAATACATGGCAGGGATGCACACAAGATGCTTAACAAAAGTCTAGCACTAAGCTACGGCCAATTCATCCATTATGAGGTTCAAACAAGCATGGCAAAAACGCAAATGGCAAACACATCTCAGACTTAGTGAAATAAACACTTGTCTGGAATTTCAGATCATGAAGCCCTCTTCGGAGCAACAAAACAACATTCTACAGGACCTAAACATAACAAAGAAAGACATGGCATGGAGCTACTTAACAAGCTTAACAAAAGTCCCTTAGTGACCTTCAGCCAAAAGGGATCACAAAATATACTAACAAGCACACGAACATAACAAAAACATAATCAGTTTTCAGACTTAGTGAAAACTGGGACATGCTGAAACATAACTCACGAAGGCATGTAAACGAGCTCGATGCACTCGCTACGGTGCAAGTCATGGCAAGACAAGCATACATCCCTTAAGAAGGCACAAAATACAAGCTAGACATGGCAAGAACAATAGCATAGCATGGACAGATCAACTACAATAACATCGGCAAAATCGCAAAAAAGTTGACGATCTGCCCAGATTCACAATGAAGCAAATGTAGAGCTTGATTGACTCAAGCTAGGGTGCTCCATAATTGCAAAAAAAGACATAGATGGATAGAGTACTATAAGATTAACAAAACATCCTTACTGATCATCCTCAGAAGAGGCACGGATCACTAGGAAACAACATGAATATATGGCATCGTGAGATAAACAATCCCAGGACTTAGTGAAATCACTAAGTCCCTGAAAACAGACTTAGCAAGTGCACCACTTTGCAAGCTTGCACTAGACACCACACACATCCTAAAAATACATGGGTTGCACCTCTGGAGAGATGACAAAACCCTTAACAAAACACATGTAGAACTCGCGGGCATATCATGCACACATTAATCATGGCAAAAATGACAAAAGTGCTAAACGGAGTAGCAGATCTGACAATTAACTCATGAAGCCTCCTTCTAGCAGCATTTCGGGCATCAAGATGAACTCAAATGCAAATGATGCAATGGAATGAAATGATGTACTCATGGAGGCGAACATTTTGATATGCTATATGCCCAAATCGGAGCTACGGATGCGGAGATATCACGGGTCAAAGTATGCATAA
Organism: Triticum dicoccoides; assembly: GCF_002162155.2. Lineage (NCBI taxonomy): Eukaryota > Viridiplantae > Streptophyta > Magnoliopsida > Poales > Poaceae > Triticum > Triticum dicoccoides. The sequence goes on along the minus strand of NC_041380.1, from coordinate 185,308,148 downwards.
AAAATTAGGGGAGAGGGCAAAAGTCAACCGTCACTAGGGTTTACTGTAGCAGTGGATCCAGATCTGGGCGCGCACTGTTCACCGGCGGCGCGAAAGCCGAGGACGGCCGGTGTCGGAGCCGGTGGAGCTCGCTAGCGTGAGGGGAGGAGAAGGGCGGCGTAGAGGCTCGGGCGAGGCCGGCGCGGAGCGACGCGGAAGCCGAGGCGGGGCGGCGACC
>NC_041380.1:185300156-185307606 GCF_002162155.2 Triticum dicoccoides | reverse complement strand
AACGGCGTCGGGGAGGAGAAGGGCGGCGGGCGGCGCTCCTCTGGGCCGCGGGGGCTCTACGCGGGCCGGGCAGGCCGCGTGCGGAAGTGGTCGGCGGGGACACGTGGCGGATCGCGGTTTGCTGCGGGCGGTGGCGGACATTGTCCGGCGCGGGCCGGACACGTCCGGTGCGACGGAGAGAGGATTTTTTTAGGGTTTGAGGAAGGGGGATCCGCGAATTTTTGGAGGGGGGGTGTATATATAGGCATAGAGGGAGCTAGGAGAGTTCAAATGAGGTGCGGTTTTCGGCCACGCGATCATGATCGAACGCTCTAGGACATGGCGCAGAGTTTGGTGGGTTTGGGCCAAAATGGAGGGGTGTTGGGCTGCAGCACACACGAGGCCTTTTCGGTCCCTCGGTTAACCGTTGGAGTATCAAACGAAGTCCAAATGACACGAAACTTGACAGGAGGTCTACCGGTAGTAAATCAAGGCCGCATGACAAGTCTCGGTCCAATCCGGAAATGTTTAATCCCCACACACGAAAGGAAGCTAGAATTGGCCACCGGAGGAGAACGAAGCGCCGGAATGCAAAACGGACAACGGGGAAAATGCTCGAATGCATGAGATGAACACGTATGCAAATGCAATGCACATGATGACATGATATGAGATGCATGAGAACGACAACAACATACGGAGGCAAAAACCCGAACCTGAGGAAAAAAATATAACTTAACGCCGGAAACGGCAAGAGTTGGAGTACAAATTAGGAAAGTTACATCTGGGGTGTTACAACACTCCACCACTACGAAAGGATATCGTCCTGAGATCTAGGACTGAAAGAACGCCGGGTACTCAGAACGGAGGTGATCCTCGCGTTCCCAGGTAGCTTCACGGTCGGAATGGTGTGACCACTTGACTTTGAGAAATTTGATTGACTTGTTGCGAGGCTTGCGTTCAGTCTCTTCAAGAGTAGCAACTGGGTGCTCACGATAAGAGAGATCTTCTTGGAGCTCAATGTCCTCGAAGTTGACAGTGCGGTTAGGAGTCTTGTAGCACTTTCGAAGCTGAGAGACATGGAACACGTCATGAACATTTGCAAAGTTTGAAGGAAGCTCGAGTTGATAGGTGAGGTCGCCTCTCTTGCTGACAATCCTGAAAGGTCCCACGTATCTAGGGGCAAGCTTCCCTTTGATACCGAAGTGACGAGTACCTTTCATAGGAGAGACACGGAGGTAAACATGATCTCCGATCTCGAAAGCCAAATCACAGTGCTTACAATCATAGTAGCTCTTCTAGCGGGATTGGGCCGCTTTGAGGTTATCACGAATGAATTTGCACATTTCTTCTGCTTCTGTGATTAATTCATTACCCAAAAGCTGACGTTCACCGGTTTCAGACCAGTTGACAGGGGTACGACACTTCCTGCCATACAGAATTTCAAAAGGGGCCTTGCCCGAACTTGCTTGAAAACTGTTGTTATAGGAGAATTCAGCATAAGGAAGACAATCCTCCCACTTCATGCCGAAGGAGATCACACAAGCCCTGAGCATATCTTCAAGAATCTGGTTGACACGCTCGAATTGACCGCTTGTTTGAGGATGGAAAGCTGTGCTGAAGCGGATGTTAGTGCCCATGGCCTTCTGGAAAGAATCCCAAAACTTTGAAGTGAAGATGCTGCCGCGGTCTGAAGAGATCACTTGAGGAATACCGTGCAGAGAGACAATACGAGAGGTATAGAGTTCCGCCAATTGAGCTGCAGTGATCGACTCTTTGATAGGCAGAAAGTGAGCCACTTTGGTGAGTTTGTCGATGACAACCAATATAGTTTGGAAACCCAGTAATGAAGTCCATCTCAATGTGATCAAACTTCCATTCTGGAATGGCAAGAGGTTGGAGGAGACCTGGTGGCCTTTGGTGTTCTTCCTTCACTCTTCTACAGACATCACATTCATTCACGAATTGAGCGATCTCGCGCTTCATTCGAGTCCACCAATAAGCTTGCTTGAGTTCCTGATACATCTTTGTGCTCCCAGGGTGGATGGAGAGGAGAGAATTGTGAGCCTCGTCCATGATCACTTTACGGAGGTCACCTTTGGGAACAACAATATGATCCTTGAAGAAGAGGGTGTCCTTGTCATCAAGGCGGTAGCACTTGTACTTGGACTGACTCTTGGCAATCCCAATCTTTACCTTTTTCACCATAGCATCAAGAAGTTGGGCTTGGCGAATCTGGTCTTCTAAGGTAGGAGAGACTTGAAGGTTGGCGAGGAAACCTTGAGGAACAACTTGCAGATTAATTTTGCGGAAAGCTTCACAAAGCTCGGGTTGATAAGGCTTGAGAATCAGACTGTTGCAGTAGGCCTTTCTGCTCAAAGCGTCAGCAATCACATTGGCCTTGCCTGGAGTATACTCGATACTCGGATTATACTCTTGAATCATTTCGACCCAACGAGTTTGCCTAAGGTTGAGATTAGGCTGAGTGAAGATGTACTTGATACTCTTGTGATCAGTGAAAATGTCCACTTTTCTTCCCAATAGAAGATGTCTCCAAGTCAAAAGAGCATGCACAACTGCCGCCAACTCGAGATCATGAGTGGGGTAGTTCTTCTCATTAGGCTTCAACTGGCGAGATGTATAAGCAACAACTTTCTTCTCTTGCATCAATACTGCGCCAAGACCTTGGAGAGAGGCATCACAAAAGACCTCGTACGGCTTGGATTCATCAGGCAGAGTCAGAACTGGAGCAGTGATCAATTTCTCTTTCAAAGTGTTGAAAGCAATAACACACTCCGTAGACCAAACGTACTTGACGTGCTTCTGAAGAAGATTAGAGAGAGGCTTCCCGATCTTAGAAAAGTTTTCAACGAATCTTCGGCAATAGCTTGCGAGACCGAGAAAACTGCGGAGTTGCTTCACGTTCTGAGGAGGTTCCCAATTCACAATTGCAGACACCTTCTCAGGATTCACGGAAATGCCCTTGGCAGAGATGATATGACCAAGATAAAGAACCTCATCAAGCCAAAATTCACACTTGGAGAACTTGGCGTAGAACTGATGTTCCATGAGCTTATCGAGAACCAAACACAAATGCTTGGCATGATCTTCCTTGTTCTTCGAGAAAACCAGAATGTCGTCGAGATAGACCAAAACGAAGTCATTGGTGTAGGCATTGAAGATGAAGTTCATCATGCGAGAGAACGTCGGAGGAGCGTTGGTGAGGCCAAAAGACATGACAGTGTATTCATATGAACCAAAGCTTGTTCTGAATGCTGTCTTGGGAATATCTTCTTCACGAATGCGAATCTGGTGATAACCAATACGGAGATCAAGCTTGGAAAACACTTGGGCACCTTTGAGTTGTTCGAATAGCTCATTGATGTTGGGAAGTGGGTATTTGTTCTTGATGGTCTTCTTGTTCACTGGACGGTAATCAACACAAAGTCGGTCCGTTCCATCCATCTTCTTCACAAAAAGAACACCACAACCCCACGGAGAAGAACTAGGCCGGATGAGACCCATTCTTTCTTGCTCATCGAGTTGCTTCTTCAGCTCCTTCAACTCTTCAGGTCCGAGCTTGTAAGGACACTTGCACACAGGTTCTGTGCCAGGCTCAAGATCAATAACGAATTCAACTGTCCGGTGCGAAGGCATTCTTGGAAGCTCTTCTGGAAAGACGTCTTGATATTCGCAAACGACTGGAATTTGAGAGATGGCATCCAATTCACCCTTCTCATTGAGGAAAAACAGACGGATAGTATTATCCTGAGCGGCAAAGACAATAACATCCTCAGACGAATGAGTCAATTGAATCTGCCTGGCTGCACAATCAAGCTGAGCCTTGTGCTTAGAAAGCCAATCCATCCCGAGAATAAGATCAATATCCGAGTCACCGAGAACCGTTGGAGAAGATAGAAACTTGTAGTCACCCAAAGTGATAGAAACATCCGGAACAATGGAGTTAGCATGCATGCGCTTACCGGGAGAGACAACTGCTAAAGGACTAGGCAAAATTTGCAAAGGCAAACCATGCTTAGATGAAAACGGTCTCGAGATGAAACAATGCGATGCACCCATGTCAAAAAGAACTTTTGCAGGAATATCATTAACAGGAAGGTTACCCATGATCACATCTGACGAGTCCTCTGCCTAAGCTGCATTCATCAAATTGACCTTGGCATGCTTGGGGTTATGCTTGACCACAGCTGTACTTGCCGATCTGACAGGAGGAGGAGGAGGAAGACGCCTCTGGTTGAGACACTTGTTGGCATAGTGACCCTTCTGTTGGCACTTGTTGCACCTGACCTCTGAAAGCGGACGGTGATACGGAGCACTCGATCTTGGAGCTTGAGACGAAGTCTTGTTCTGAAAGCCACGGTTGGGTGGGTGGGAAGAACCACTGCCACCTTTGCTCTTCTGCTGAAATGGCTGACGGAACAGAGGAGGAGGAAGCCAAAACTTCTGCTGCTTGGCCACTTGAGTAGAGGAAGAAGGAGTAGCATCTCTGACTCGCTTATTGGAAGCATCACACCTCAACTGAGCAGCCTCTTGCTTTAGTGCCATGTTGTAAAACTCATCGTATCTCAAGGGCTCGAAGAGGACAAGAGCGAGCTGAATTTCTTCTATAAGACCACCCCTGAACTGATATATCATGCTCTTCTCATCAGGCACGTCCTCCTTGGCAAAGCGGGCAAGCTTCTGGAACAACTTGTTGTAGTCATAGACAGACAAAGAACCTTGCTTCAGATTGTGGAATTCCTCACGCTTGCTTTCAACCACACTCTGTGGAATATGATGAGCTCGGAAATCTTGACGGAAATCATCCCAAGTGATAACATGTCCACCTCTGGAGTCCTTGTACTGCTGGAACCATTCTGCAGCTTGATCTTTGAGTTGGAAGGAAGCGAACTTAACAAAGTCCTCAGGCCTGACGTTAGTGCACTCGAAATGCTTACACAGATCCACAAGCCAATCGTCAGCATTGGTTGCCTCAACACAATTGCTGAAAGTCTTTGGAACGTTAGCAAGGAACTGGTTGAGTGTAGCAAAGTGACTCTGATTGCTGCCTTGATTCCCGTGACTGCCTTTATTGCGCTCTTGAAGAATTTGCATGATCATCTGTGTGTTTGCATTGGTTGCGGCCATCACAACTTGCCATGCCTCCGGAGGAGGTGGAGGTGGTGGCGGATTAGGATTCGGAGTCGTGCGCATTGGAGGAGCCATCCTGAAGAGGTTGACCACCATTAGCACATTGACAGATAAATATTGAAGCTGAATTCAACGGAATGAAAATTGCAACATATAGTCTTCACATCCGAACAAAATGGACGAATGCATTCCTCTTGAAATGGTCACATATCCATAAATTGAGAAGACACATAGAATTAAGGTAGAGAAATAAATCAACAAGGTACGGATCAAGAACGAATAATCGGTAAGAAATACCAATCTCAAACCAATATCCGTGGAAGAAAAACTAGAGCTACTAGAATTCCCACCTATGAAACTCCCGAACCTTTCCGGTTATGCAATCAGGTGTTGGGGATACAGGGGAAGCATAATATCTCACCCAAACTAGCAATTCCTACATCCAGCTGTATCCATCCTTCAACACATAACAAAGAAACCTTCGGAAACCATCTACCTCAACCTTCGAAAAGCATCTGCCATACAAGTTATGGCGATACTCCCGAACTCCCGCCCCGATACTGGGTGGCGTCGAGGTTATCTCACCAACGAACTGCATAAAAGAGATTTTCGATGTCGGTGTACTAGACTCAGGTATTCCAGAACTGCAACGATAAAATTATGATGACAACACCTCAGAGCTCAACTCCCCGGGACACTTCCACTAAACCCCTGACAGGAGGCACCAAGACAATGTTCTCATCATAAAACCATCGAAACGATTCCAAGATACCCGCGTGATCCTAAATTTTTTTTAGTGTAATTTGAGAAGAGAAGAGTCAAAACTCTACATCAGGATGCCTTACCAGAGCGACGAGGAGACTAGGAAGTAAAAATAATTCCTAAACTCTCCGGTATATAATTCCTAAAGGCTCTGATACCAACTTGTAAGGCACGACTTAGAGACATAATCGCATTGAAGGCATATGTCACAAGTTAGGCAATCTTCACAACATCCCATGTAATAACAATAAAAGGGGAGATAACATAGTTGGCTTACACTCGCCACGTCAATCAAGAACATAAATAACATTACATCAACCATACACTCAAAGTATGCATAAAAAATTAGGGGAGAGGGCAAAAGTCAACCCTCGCTAGGGTTTACTATAGCAGCGGATCCAGATCTGGGCGCGCACTGTTCACCGGCGGCGCGGAAGCCGAGGACGGCCAGCACCGGAGCCGATGGAGCTCGCCGGCGTGAGGGGAGGAGAAGGGCGGCGGAGTGGCTCGGGCGAGGCCGGCGCGGAGCGACGCGGAAGCCGAGGCGGGGCGGCGACCCGAGCTCGCCGGCTCGGCCGGGGAAGGAGGCGGACGGCGGCGGAGGCCGGCAATGGCGGCCACGGCGGCACGGAGAAGGTCAGTGGCGGCACGGTGAACGGCGTCGGGGAGGAGAAGGGCGGCGGGCGGCGCTCCTCCTCTGGGCCGCGGGGGCTCTACGCGGGCCGGGCAGGGCGCACGCGGAGGTGGCCGGTGGGGACACGTGGCGGATCGCGGTTTGCTGCGGGTGGCGGCGGACGTTGTCCGGCGCGGGCAGGACACGTCCGATGCGGCGGAGAGAGGATTTTTTTAGGGTTTGAGGAAGGGGGATCCGCGAATTTTTGGAGGGGGGGTGTATATATAGGCATAGAGGGAGCTAGGAGAGTCCAAATGAGGTGCGGTTTTTGGCCACGCGATTGTGATCGAACGCTCTAGGACATGGAGCAGAGTTTGGTGGGTTTTGGGCCAAATTGGAGGGGTGTTGGGCTGCAACACACACGAGGCCTTTTCGGTCCCTCGATTAACCGTTGGAATATCAAACGAAGTCCAAATGACACGAAACTTGACAGGGGGTCCACAGGTAGTAAACCAAGGAAGCATGACAAGTCTCGGTCCAATCCGGAAATGTTTAATCCCCACACACGAAAGGAAGCTAGAATTGGCCACCGGAGGAGAACGAAGCGCCGGAATGCAAAACGGACAACGGGGAAAATGCTCGAATGCATGAGACGAACACGTATGCAAATGCAATGCACATGATGACATGATATGAGATGCATGACAACGACAACAACACACGGAGGCAAAAACCCGAACCCGAGGAAAAAAATATAACTTAACGCCAGAAACGACAAGAGTTGGAGTACAAATTGGGAAAGTTACATCCGGGGTGTTACAGAATACAAGAGAACACTCAAACCAACAAGAATGATCACACATGCGCTAGATCCTCGAATACATAAGAGAAGATACACGATCCACAATCAACTAGGGACGATACATAGGTAGCCGGTCTTCTCCG
>NC_041380.1:185223325-185300065 GCF_002162155.2 Triticum dicoccoides | reverse complement strand
AAAGGGGGCTTGAATCCAAAGGGATCTTCTCCGAAGAGGCCACGGTATCTCACACGGAGGAGATCCGATATGGATGAGCGTAGCTCTATCTCTCAAATGAGCTAAACCAATGCTAACCTTCAAATGGAGGAGGTGGAGGAGTATATATAGTCTAGGGCCACCAAGGGGTAAGTGAAGGGGTACATGGGCCTCATCCCGCAACTGGACACAGCTAGGTACCATGATGAGGACATCAATACCATTGTTACACCCACAACCCCTGCTGCTGTACATACTGGACCAATTACTAGAGCTCGTGCACGCAAATTGAATTATCAGGTACTTCCGTTTCTTGGTAATGATTCTAATGTTGATGTGAATATGATGCTGCCTAGGTTGGATACATTTGTTTTGCTTACAAATGAAGGGCCTAGCTTGGACAAGAAAGATGAACCTTGGAGCAAGTTCAAGCATGGAGATGATGGCATGCGCAAGGGGTTTGTTTAGATTAAAAGTTCGCCATAGCTGCAACTTCGCGCACTTCGTTTGTGTCAAACGACCAGAACAACACGTCACAGAACCCCACCTTGATCAATAAAGCTTTCATCTTATATTCACAATATCCAGATTGCAATCTTAGTTTCTTGCTTGTTTTTTGTTTGCTCGCAGGAAACAGGCCCTCGTGGTCAGGTTATTCGTGCTCCGACGTGGTCAATAACCCCTCGGAGTTGGTTTAGCGATTGCTAAGGCGCGACGTCCTCGCATGTTCGTAGTCGGATCATCAAAGTCGACTTCCTCTAAACGACAGGCACCATCTCATCGAAAGACGGGACACCTTTGCCTCTATCAAGTGGTATCAGATTTCCAGGTTGCTCGGTGAGATTTTATAGTTTTTCGTAGTTTATATCGAGTTTGTTCTTCGTACCTATAGTCCACGAAAAAGCCAAAAAAATTTAGGGTTAGTTCATCCTATCCGAACCAATCTGAGCCTTTGCATAATTTTTCTGTATTTGCTTTGTTGAATTTGCGGTTGCATCATCGTGTCAAGTTGCTGGTCTTAGCGTCTAGTCCTTTAGAGTTTCGAGTTCTGTTCACAGGTTGTCACGTCGCCGCTGCCATATATCACCACCGCATCATCATCATCGCTGCTGCCATATACCACCACCACACCAACTTCATCGTCGCTGCCATATTCACCACCAATCCGAGTCCATATACGCCACCTCATATCCGCCGCCATCATGCCAATCCGAGTTCACCTGCAACATATATCCGCCACTAGTCCGATTTCCACCAGATTCATCGCCGCCACCAGTCCGAGATTCCACCAGATTCATCTCCGCCACCAGTCCTAGTCCGAGTCCAGTAATTGTTGCATTGTTTTTGATTTCCAGATCACACCATACTCCGAGTAATAACAGAGTAGGACTCCCAAGATTCTGTGCTACCCGCAGAAGAAAAATAGTTCCAAACTCAAAAAAAACTAAGTCTGGAAAATTCTGGCTACGCAGTTTTTAGACCATTTGTAGACTTTTTCGTAAAAAATTTGTTGCGGAGCAAAAAAAGAGGGAAAAAAGTGCAAAAAAATAGTGAAAAAAAGGAAAACAATTCAGAGTGTGCTCCTCCATTGTTTACGTGCGGCGCCGTGATTTTATTAGTGTTCTAGGCTCGCTTCTCTAGCACGGTCTAGCCTAGGACCAGCATAGTACCGTTGTTGAGAGTATATTCAACTTTGCATCTCTGAATTGATTATTGCTGACCGTTTTTGCTACCATACTATAAGCCTTCCCAGCTCCACATACATCTACGTCGTGCGTTTGACTCTCCGTGGTAATCGCTCTATCCAAGCTTTGAGAGTTTTGACTACGACGGTTGCCGATCGCCGCCAGCTGCTGGGTAAGAACCGGTAAGAATTTGAGATTTGCTTGAAGGATTTGTGACACCACCACCACCTCTTGTTAGTAGTCTGTAGGATCATATTCTTGTGTGTTTCTATTGTTGCTAAGCATGGCCGATGAGACTGATTGGGAGAACATGACGAATAAGGAGTTCCATGATAAATTTCAGCAAATGATGAGTGGACAGGTGCAAGATGTGCTAAACAGATTTGAAGAGGCCATGGAGAAGATAGATGGCATGGAGAAGACGTTTGAAAAAAAGCTCGATAACAGGTTTCATGAATTGCTTGCGCATCTTCCACCACTACCACGGGCTGCACCTAATGCACCTCTACAACAACAACAACAACGACTACCTACACATCGTGAAACAGCCCTCCGCCGAGTGAGCCATCTCCCTCTTGCACCTGGCCAAACTGTTGGTGCTGCTGTTGATACTTCTGTGGATCCTGCTGCTGATTCAGAGGAGGATGATTTTGCCAGAGATTACGAGGATGAGGTTGATCAAAATCAGAACTACGTGCCACCACCACCACAGCAACCACCAGGTCGTCCACATGCAAATAATGGCAGTGGTAGGGCTCACCCTCAGGTATGAGATCATGACCATCTCCCTAAACTAAAATTGAATATTCCACCATTTGAGGGTAGATATGTTCCTGATATATATCTTACTTGGGAGGTAGAAACTTAACAACGATTTACATGTTTACAATATCCCGAGGAGAGACGTGTTCCTGTTGTTGTTTGTGCATTCACTAGTTTTGCATGTGTTTGGTGGTCTGAGCATTGTAGATTATATCCTATTCCAGCTACTTGGGCTGCTTTGAAAACTGCTATGCGTACTCGTTGGGTTCCACCATATTATCAATGTGAATTACTTCAAAAATTGCAGCGTTTAAGACAAGGAAAAAATTATGTAGAAGAATATTATCAGGAATTACAAACTGCCATGATTAGATGTGGTATTGTTGAGGAGAATGAAGCTATGCTTGCATGTTTTATGGGTGGATTAAAAAGAGAGATTCAGACCATCCTAAAGTATAAGGAGTATAATGATATCACTTGTTTATTCCATCTTGCTTGTAAAGCTGAACATGAAGTAGCGGTACTGTGCTGGTCCTAGGCTAGACTGTGCTAGAGACGTGAGCCTAGAACACTAACAAAATCATGGTGCTGCACAGACGTCAGCTCTGATACCACTTGATAGAGGCAAAGCTGTCCCGATGTTTTGATGAGATGGTGGCTATCGTTTTCTGTGGGAGTCAAATTTGACGATCCGACTATGAACGTGCGAGACGTCGCGCCTTAGCAATCGCTAAACCAACTTCCGAGGGTTATTGACCACGCCGGAGCACGATCAACCTGACCACGAGGGTCTGTTTTCGACAAGCAAACGAAGAACAAGCAAGAAACTGAGATTGCAATCTATATATTGCGAATATAAGATGAAAGCTTTATTGATCAAGGTGGGGTTCTGTGACGCCTTGGTCTGGTCGTTGAACACAAACGAAGTACGCGAATTGTAGCTATGGCGAACTTTTAATCTAAACAAATCCCGAAGCCTAAACGATGCCCTAAGGGCTGTATATATGGAGGAGAGAGGGGGAATTTCGTGGCCCTTGGTGGAGGGGTCCGAAACCAACCCTAAGTCTTGTTTCCCCACACATACGGACTCTAAAAACAGCCTATACTTAAGTACTTCGAAAATATCAGGGCCTGGCCCAATAATAAGGTGACCCAGCACCTAAAATAGCCTCTGGACGAAATTTATGAAGTGGCATCTTGTATATTTCGTCCCATGCTTCATGCACTCATTATGGTGGCTTCAGAGTCCTGGAATCATCACTTGTAACTTCGTTCTTGTTCGCCTTGCGCATGCCATCATCTCCATGCTTGAACTTGCTCCAAGGTTTATCTTTCTTGTCCAAGCTAGGCCCTTCATTTGTAAGCAAAACAAATGTATCCAATTTAGGCAGCATCATAGTCTCATGAACATTAGAATCGTTACCAAGAAACGAAAGTACCTGATAATTCAATTGGCATGCGCGAGCTCTAGTAATCGGTCCAGTATGGATAGCAGCAGGGGCTGTGGCTGTAACAATGGTATTGATGTCCTCATCATGTTCCTGATATATATCTTACTTGGGAGTTAGAAACTGAACAACGATTTACATGTTTACAATATCCTGAGGAGAGACGTGTTCCTACTGTTGTTTGTGCTTTCACTAGCTTTGCATGTGTTTCGTGGTCTGAACATTGTAGATTATATCCTATTCTAGCTACTTGGGCTGCTTTGAAAACTACTATGCATACTCATTGGGTTCCACCATATTATCAACGTGAATTACTTCAAAAATAGAATCAATTAAGATAAGGAAAAAATTCTGTAGAAGAATATTATCAGGAATTACAAACTAGCATGATTAGATGTGGTATTGTTGAGGAGAATGAAGCTATGCCTGCACGTTTTATGGGTGGATTAAATAGAGAAATTCAGACCATTCTAGAGTATAATGAGTATACTAATATCACTCGTTTATTCCATCTTGCTTGTAAAGCTGAACGTGAAGTGCAGGATCGACAGGCATTGGCGCGAACTAACTTTTCTGCAGGTCGATCTTCATCATGGACACCACGTGCATCCTCTACTTCCACTCCACCAGCACCTCCATCAGGTGCCACCTCCAGCCGTGATACAAGAAAGCAGGCACAACCACCACTATCTGCCAAGAGCACACCTGTCGGACCTGCGCAAAGCTCTTCTTCTTCCATGGCATCAACATTGCACACAAATGATATTATTTGTTGTCGTTGTAAGGGAAGAGGACATTTTGCGAGAGAATGCCAATCTCAGCGTGTGATGATTGCTATAGAGGATGGTGGGTATGAGTCCGCTAGTGACTATGATGAGGAGACTTTGGCTCTTATTACATGTGGAGAACACGATGGAGATGATTCTAATCATGAGACGCAATACATGGCTCCTGAAGATGCTGACAGGTATGAATGTTTAGTTGCTCAACGTGTTTTGAGTGTGCAGGTCACACAAGCTGAGCAAAATCAGAGGCATAATTTGTTCCATACAAAGGGAGTTGTGAAGAAACGTTCTGTTCACGTCATCATAGATGGAGGGAGCTGCAATAACTTGGCTAGCATGGAGATGGTGGAGAAGCTATCTCTCACCACACGACCACATCCCCATCCTTACTACATCCAATGGTTCAACAACAGCGGCAAGGTTAAGGTAACACGTACTGTTCGTGTGCATTTTAGTATCTCTACATATGCTGATTATGTTGATTGTGATGTGGTACCTATGCAAGCATGTTCCTTATTACTCCCACTATAAACTAATATAAGAGTGTTTAGATCACTAACTTAGTGATCTAAACGCTCTTATATTAGTTTACGGAGGGAGTACTTGGTAGACCATGGCAATTTGATAAAAATTCTGTACACCATGGTAGAAACAATCAGTATACTCTTGTTCATAAGGATAAAAATATTACTTTGCTTCCTATGACTCCTGAATCCATTTTGAAAGATGATATTAATAGAGCTAATAAAGCAAAACAGGAGATAAATAAGAGTGAAAATCAGATTGTGGCAAAAGAATTTGAGAAACACATGAAACCTAATAATAAACCATCTAGTGTTGCTTCTGAAATTAAATTGAAAAGTGCATGTTTACATGCCACAAAATCTGATATTGATCATCTAGATTTTAGCAAATCTGTTTGCTATGCTTTTGTGTGCAAAGAGGCATTATTTTCATTCGAGGGCGTGCCTTCCTCTTTGCCTCCTGCTGTCACTAACATTTTGCAGGAGTTCACTGACGTCTTTCCAGAAGACGTGCCACCGGGATTACCACCTATTCGAGGGATTGAGCATCAAATTGACTTAATTCCCGGTGCATCATTACCCAACTGTGCACCATATCGTACCAATCCAGCAGAGACGAAGGAGATTATGCGTCAAGTACAAGAACTGCTTGACAAAGGTTATATACGCAAATCCCTTAGTCCTTGTGTTGTTCCTATCATTTTAGTGCCGAAAAAGGATGGTACGTCGCGTATGTGCGTTGATTGTAGAGGCATTAATAATATCACTATTCGTTATTGTCATCCTATTCCTAGGCTAGATGATATGCTTGATGAATTGAGTGGCTCTACAATATTCTCCAAAGTTGATTTGCGTAGTGGATACCATCAAATTCGTATGAAATTGGGAGATGAATGGAAAACAACATTTAAAACTAAGTTTGGATTATATGAGTGGTTAGTCATGCCTTTTGGGTTAACTAATGCACCTAGTACTTTCATGAGGTTAATGAACGAAGTTTTACATGCTTTCATTGGACGATTTGTGGTAGTTTACTTTGATGACATATTGATTTATAGCAAATCTTTGGAGGAACATTTGGAACATTTACGTGCTGTTTTTATTGCTCTACAAGATGCACGTTTGTTTGGTAACCTTGGAAAGTGCACCTTTTGCACCGACCGAGTATCTTTTCTTGGCTATGTTGTTACTCCACAGGGAATTGAAGTAGATAAAGCCAAGATTGAAGCTATTGAGAGTTGGCCGCAGCCCAAAACGGTCACACAAGTGAGGAGTTTCCTTGGCCTCGCTGGTTTCTATAGGCGTTTTGTGAGAGATTTCAGCACCATTGCTGCACCTCTCAATGAGCTTACAAAGAAGAATGTGCCTTTTGTTTGGGGTACCGCACAGGAAGAAGCCTTCACGGTATTGAAAGATAAGTTGACACATGCTGCTTTACTCCAACTTCCTGATTTTAATAAGACTTTTGAGCTTGAATGTGATGCTAGTGGAATTGGCTTAGGAGGTGTGTTATTACAAGATGGCAAACCTATTGCATACTTTTCTGAAAAATTGAGTGGGCCTAGTCTGAACTATTCTACTTATGACAAAGAATTATATGCTCTTGTTCGGACCTTAGAAACATGGCAACATTATTTATGGCCCAAGGAATTTGTTATACATTCTAATCATGAGTAATTGAAACACATTAAAAGTCAAGCAAAACTGAACCGTAGACATGCTAAATGGTTTGAATTCATTGAGACTTTTCCTTATGTCATTAAACACAAGAAGGGTAAAGAAAATGTTATTGCTGATGCATTGTCTCATCGTTATACTATGCTTTCACAACTTGACTTTAAAATATTTGGTTTGGAGACCATGAAAGATCAATATGTTCATGATGCTGAATTTAAAGATGTATTTCAGAATTGTAAGGAAGGGGGAACTTGGAACAAGTTCGTTCTTAACGATGGATTTGTGTTTCGTGCTAACAAGCTATGCATTCCAGCTAGCTCTGTTCGTCTTTTGTTGTTGCAGGAGGTGCATGGAGGAGGATTAATGGGACACTTTGGCATCAAAATGATGGAGGATATACTTGCTACACATTTCTTTTGGCCAAAGATGAGACAGGATGTTGAGCGTTTTGTTGCTCGCTGCACTGCATATTAAAAATCTAAGTCACGACTCAATCCTCATTGTTTATATATGCCTTTGCCTGTACCTAGTGTTCCTTGGGAGGATATATCTATGGACTTTGTTTTAGGTTTACCTCGAACAAAGAAGGGGAGGGATAGCATATTTGTTGTCGTGGATAGGTTCTCGAAAATGGCACACTTTATACCATGTCATAAAAGCGATGATGCTGTTAATGTTGCTGATTTGTTCTTTCGTGAAATTATTCGCTTGCATGGTGTGCCAAATACTATTGTTTCAGATCGTGATACTAAATTTCTTAGCCACTTTTGGAGATGTTTATGGGCTAAGTTGGGGACTAAACTGTTTTTATTACTACTTGTCACCCCCAAACTGAAGTAGTCAATAGAACCTTGTCTATTATGCTTAGGGCTGTTTTGAAGAATAACAAGAAAATGTGGGAAGAATGCTTGCCTCATATTGAATTTTCTTATAATCGTTCATTACATTCTACTACTAAGATGTGCCCTTTTGAGATTGTGTATGGTTTCCTACCTCGTGCACCTATTGATTTGTTGCCTCTTCCATCTTCGGAGAAGGTTAATTTTGATGCTAAAGAACATGCTGAATTGATTTTAAAAATGCATGAGTTAACTAAGGAAAACATTGAGCGTATGAATGCTAAATATAAAATTGCTGGAGATAAGGGTAGAAAACATGTTGTGTTTGCACCTGGAGATCTTGTTTGGTTACATTTGCGTAAGGATAGATTGCCTAATTTGCGCAAATCAAAGCTAATGCCACGTGCTGATGGTCCTTTTAAGGTGTTAGAGAAAATAAATGATAATGCATATAAACTTGAGCTGCCTGCAGATTTTGGGGTTAGTCCCACTTTTAACATTGCAGATTTGAAACCTTATTTGGGTGAGGACGATGAACTTTCGTCGAGGACAACTTCATTTCAAGAAGGGGAGGATGATGAGGACATCAATACCATTGTTACACCCACAGCCCCTGCTGCTGTACATACTGGACCAATTACTAGAGCTCGCGCACGCCAATTGAATTATCAGGTACTTTCATTTCTTGGTAACGATTCTAATGTTCATGTCAATATGATGCTGCCTAAGTTGGATACATTTGTTTTGCTTATAAATGAAGGGCCTAGCTTGGACAAGAAAGATGAACCTTGGAGCAAGTTCAACAATGAAGATGATGGCATGTGCAAGGGGATTTGTTTAGATTAAAAGCTCGCCATAGCTGCAACTTCGCGTACTTCATTTGTGTCCAACGACCAGACCAATACGTCACATAACCCCACCTTGATCAATACAACTTTCATCTTATATTCGCAATATCCAGATTGCAATCTCAGTTTCTTGCTTGTTCTTCGTTTGCTCGCAGGAAAGATGCTCTCGTGGTCAGGTTGATCGTGCTCCGGCGTGGTCAATAACCCCTCGGAGTTGGTTTAGTGATTGCTAAGGTGCGACGTCCTCGCACGTTCGTAGTCGGATCATCAAAGTCAACTTCCTCTAAACGATAGCCACCATCTCATCGAAAGACGGGAAACCTTTGCCTCTATCATACCGGACGTCCGCTGGGGACCGGTCGTCCGGTGGCTCGTGGGCGGCCGGACATCCGGTAGGGGCCGGTCGTCCGCTCGTTCTGGCTCGGATGCTGGTGTAGCGGATTTCCGGTCTAGACCGGTCGTCTGGTGGCATCGGACGTCCGCTCGTTTGGCTCGGGTGCAGGGACACCGGTAGTCCGGTCTGGACCGGTCGTCCGGTGGATCTTCAGGTGCCGGATGTCCGGACCCGACCGGTTGTCCGGTGGCTGGAGCTTCTTCGATAGCTCTTCTTCTTGCGTCTTCGTTTCCACGCTTCCCTCGCGGATGGTGTAGGTGTTCCTTGGCACTTGCACTCCTCCACGTCGTCCGCAGCGTTCCGACAATACCTATGCATGCACACAGGAGAAGTGTCACCATCCTCAAAGGGGTCAAGTGAGCACGTGTAAAGGATATGATTCACCTTTGTGTATTGTAATGCCCTCGATGCGGCTATATCTACCACGTGTCGAAGCACGACTTAGAGGCATAACCGCATTGAAAGCAATGTCGCAAGTGAGGTAATCTTCACACAACCCAAGTAATACAATAGGGGAAAAAGATACATAGTTGGCTTACAATCGCCACTTCACACAATTACATGAATAAAGCATTACATCATCCAGATACAAACAAGGTCCGACTATGGAACCAAAATAAAAGAATAACCCCAAATGCGACAAGGTCCCCGATCGACCCCAACTGGGCTCCACTACTGATCAACTAGAACGAAACAATGCAAAGGACAAGATCTTCATCGAGCTCCTCCTGAGCTTGGTTGCATCATCTGCATGGACTCATCGGCACCTGCAAGCTGGTTTTGGAAGTATCTGTGAGCCACGGGGACTCAGCAATCTCGCACCCTCGCGATCAAGACTATTTAAGCTTATGGGTAAGGTAAAAATATGAGGTGGAGCTGCAGCAAGCGACTAGCATATATGGTGGCTAACATACGCAAATGAGAGCGAGAAGAGAAGGCAAAGCACGTTCGAGAAAGTATGATCAAGAAGTGATCCTAAAACAACCTACGTCAAGCATAACTCCAACACCGTGTTCACTTCCCGGACTACGCCGGAAAGAGACCATCACGGTTACACACGCGGTTGATGCATTTTAATTAAGGTCAACTTCAAGTTTTCTACAGCCGGACGTTAACAAATTCCCATCTACCCATAACCGCGGGCATGGCTTTCAAAAGTTCAAATCCCTGCAGGGGTGTCCCAACTTAGCCCATCACAAGCTCTCACGGTCAACGAAGGATATTCCTTCTAGCGGGATGACCCGATTAGACTCGGAATCCCGGTTACAAGACATTTCGACAATGGTAAAACAAGACCAGCAAAGCCACCCAGATGTGCCGAGAAATCCCGATAGGAGCTGCACATATCTCGTTCTCAGGGCACACTGGATGACCAAGACGTCGGGTAAGCCAGCCCAGAGTTGCCCCTGGTAGCCTCGGACATCGCTCAGTTGGACCAACACTTAGAGAAGCACTGGCCCGGGGCGGTTAAAATAAGATGACCCTTGAGCCAGCTGACTCAAGGGAAAGAAAAAGCTAGGTGGCAAATGGTAAAACCAATGTTGGGCCTTGCTGGAGGAGTTTTATTCAAGGCGAACTGTCGAGGGGTTCCCATTATTACCCAACCGCATAAGGAACGCAAAATCCGGGAACATAACAACGATATGACGGAAACTAGGGCGGCAAGAGTGGAACAAAACACCAGGCATAAGGCCAAGCCTTCCACCCTTTACCAAGTATATAGATGCATTAATTAAATAAGACGTATTGTGATATCCCAACAAGATAAACATGTTCCAACAAGGAACAACATCTTCATGTTCCAACAAGGAACAAACTTCAATCTTCACCTGCAACTAACAACGCTATAAGAGGGGCTGAGCAAAGCGGTAACATAGCCAAACAACGCTTTTCTAGGACAAGGTGGGTTAGAGGCTTGGTTCAACAATATGGGAGGCATGATAAGCAAGTGGTAGGTATCGCAGCATAGGCATAGCAAAAGAGCGAGCAACTAAGCAAGCAAAGATAGAAGTGATTTCGAGGGTATGGTCATCTTGCTTGAAATCCCGCAAGGAAGAAGAACGAGTCCATGAAGAAGACAAACGGACGTAGATGAACGGGTCCTCACAAACGCGACGTTACCGGAACTAACCCGAAGAAGCAACACCGGAAAGAAGCAAACAACATAGTAAACAACCACCACATAAGCATGGCACGATGCGCAAACAAGTATGCTGCATGTCCGGTTTAATGAAGCATGGCATGGCAAAAATGCACAAACAATCCTACAAATTAAGTGGAGCTCAATATGCAACGAGATGCATATTGACAAAACACCACAATCCATTATTTAGTTCGATCTCGTTTATGTACCCAACAATATTAAATGTTGTTAAGCATGTCAAGAGGTGAAACATAAAGGAATTATCTATCTAAACAATTTCATTGGGGCCGGATATAGCAAACAACAAATCCGGTAAATCCCCATATGCATTTAGCAAATTAATGCAAACAACAATTTTAAACATTCTTGATGTTGTTAACATGATGCCGATGACATGAACAAGATTATGCAATTTTTATTAAAAGTTGACAAGAGCATTATGAAGCACTTGTCACCGTGATGGAGAGGAAAGGGGTGCCACGGCAACGATAACGAAAACGGTGCCACGGCAGCGTTCTGGTTCTGGTAACTCGATTGAGATACTGATGCCAAGGAGAAGTGTGCGGAAGCATGCAAAAGATGGTGGGGCGCTCCCGGATTCCGGGTGTCCCACGAGTTGGCGACAAAGAAACGAGTGACAATTTGGACACAGTGCAAACTCGAGCATCTTAAACATCGCAAGCATACGTTCACGGGCGTCGTCTCGAGGTTATACCTTCGAAGCGTGCAAGCGGGACAGTACTCATTCGATGCAAAGTAGAGGAAGTAGTCGTTCTCACGACGGCGGTAGTGGTAGTAGTCGTTCTCGCACGCTCTAGGGTCGGCGGTAGAGGTTCTCGCGATATTGGCGACGGTAGTGGTACATGTTTATCGTTGCACGAGTTTCCATAGACGTTCATGTCATCGGTGTCATGGTACTTGGGGTCTTCGGACTTTCTGGTCCCGTTCTTGCGACGGTAGTCATTCACGTTCGTTCGAAGAGGTACTTGATGACTCCAACGTCTTCGGGGTGATGGTAGTGGTACACGCGACGTCGGGGTACTTGTCGATCCGGTCTTGGCGGCGTAGATGTACACGTTGTTGGGGTATTTGTCACATCATCAGGTGTAGTTGTACATGAGGGTCTTGACGAATCCGAAGGGGTAATTGTCGACAGGAAGCCATAGAGGCGGTTTTGTGTCCCTGCGTTCGCTGGTCTTGGCAACGACAAGAAAGGCAGCGACAGGAAAGGCAGCGGCTCATCCATGGCGGTCCTAACCTCTGGAACACAACGGAGCGGCGAGGAGGGCAGGTCAGCACAGGTGCAAGGAGGGAGGCGGTCATGATGCACAGGGGCATCATGGGGATGGCGCTGGTCCTCGTCATCATGCTCGATCCCGCTGGATCGAGACGACGGCTGCAGCAAGGCGATGGCGCTCGGCGAAGTAGGGGAGGCAGAGAAGCGGGACTCCGGCGACGAGGTGCAGCGGCGGAGCTTGCTGGCGTTGGGGACGGCAGGGGCGTGATGGTGACCTGCAGGTGGTGGAGAGGCGGGGACGAGGTGGCACGCCATGGGGGACGGGCACGCGATGGAGGAGGTCGGGCGGCATCCCCTGCCATGCCGCGAAGGCGGAGAGGTGCGGGGCGACGGCAGGGTATGGCGGCTTGACGCGGCTCCGACAATTCGCCCACGAATCAGGATGAGGAGGCCACAGCCTTGGGCGCAGATGCAGGGGAGCACCGACGCAGGACTGAGCGGGGATGGCCGAAGATGGAGGAAGGAGAGGCCGGCGACGCATGGCGGTGGGCTTGGCACGGTCGGAGGGGTCTCCGGCGCTGGGAGCAGCGATAGGGCGCGAAGGACGAGGGGGGTCGAGGGAGAGATTGACTCGGGCGCGGGCGTTCCTCTCCTTGCGGCGCGGGAGGGAGTAACGAAGGAGGAGGAGGAGGGGTTCGAGGGAGATGTTCGGCTGGCCTAGGGTTAAGACAGAGTGCGGCTGGCTGGGCCTTGGCCTTGGGCCTAATGGGCCGGCCTAGCTACAGGGAAAAGGCCTGGCTGGGCTCCTCACTCCTTCCCTCTTCTCTTTAAAAAAAACCTCAGATAACAAAATAAAAAGAAAAGAGAAGGTATCTAAGGGAGGTTTCTAACAAGGAGGTAAAATGCTACGGGGTCCAGGATTTAAGTAATATTTGAATAAATTGCTTAGGGCATTTTTAAGGGTAGAAAATTAAACCAAGTTTAAATTAACTTCAAACTTGATGCAAATTTTGAACCCAACCAAAACAACGTCAAAAGAGATGAAATTTGGTACAGAGGTTGAAGGCATGGTCGAGAATTTATAGGAAAAGAATGAACATTAATAGAGAAGGGGGAAAATGGCACTTGCAAAAGAAAGGAAATAGAAGGAAAGGAGAAGTAGATGATGCATGGGACAAAGGCATGGGGAATTATTTTGCAAGTGTGTCAAGGTATTTCCACCTTAATGAAATATTTAATATAGCTCCCTACTATTGGGAGGATATGTTTTAAAGAGAATCACCATGTGAATTCCCTCGATTTAAATGGACCGAAGATCCATGCAATTTATTTAGTTGAGCTTTAAAAGGGGTTGCATGATGACATGATGCAATGCACATGATGCAAATATGAATGCAATAGACGAAACAAATCACACAACGAATCTCGGAAACCCTGGAAGACATCTGAAGCTCCGGTATTGGGGCGTTACATGTATTAGAAGTAGAGGTCGCACGTGTCACTTGCCAAACGGACTCTTGACATGGTGATGTCCATAGGATGCTCCGCATCATCTCCCCTCCCTTGGGAAAGATCTGACCTCGGATCGAAAACCAAATCACCATGGGAAAGAGATGGTTTCGCCATGTAGGAGTGGGCGTTCACCAAGTAGTCGTCATCTTCAAGCTTGAAGTGGGCACTCTCCAATGTCGCACCATCTTGGGATTCCTTCAAAATGAGCAAGGACAACAAACACTTGGAAAAATGAATTTGGTTAGCGTTAGTGCAAAACCAAGCATTCAAGAGGCGATTCACCAAACTAGTGTCGTAATCATGCAAAGCATATGGTGTGACAAAGGATTGTGACATCGCATATAAGCGCATAAATTGAGCACAAGCAAAGATATCATGGGGACAAGCATGTAAATGGTTGTCATCAATCGCATGAAGTGAGCAAGTATGAATCATTGGTGATGCAACAAGGCAAGCAATCATAGGAATCAAGTCGTGCAAGCTAGTAGTGCAAAGATGCAACATACTAGAGGAAAGCATGGCAATCATGTCATGTGAGCAAATAATAGTCATAGGCAATGTACATGACATATCGCAAGCACGAACCCAAAGCAAGATCATAGTATCATCATAGGCATGGGGCACAAAGCAAACATGGCAATAACAAGCAATGTCTACACCAAGCTTGCAAATACACATACAAGTGTGAGAATCAATCATCATGTGTAATGCAAAGCATGGGTCACGAATGCATGGGAAAAGCATAGTAATGAGCATATCATGCAAAGTGATCATGGCAAGATGGGCATAGAATATGTAGTGGACAATAACCCATAGCCAAGTGAGGGTCATGTAGAAGAAATGCGTGAAGTCTTTGCGCGAAGAGAGCGGTGGGAAAGACAATACATGGGATCTCAAGTCATCGTTGCTCTCTAGATCTTGTTTTGTCAACTCATGGGATTGCGAGGTTGACAAGAATTCATGGGTACCTACACAAAAGAGACACAAACGAAAGAAATTGGGTGTGTGGTAAATGTACACATCATCCATCATGATGTGTATGTGCATGTGAGAGTTAGTACAAGATAAGCATCGCTCAAAGAAATTTGATGCATGGTATAAGAACATGTTATCCATTATGAAAGAATAGTTATTGTGTATAACACGATGGGGATGCAAATTGAGCATACAAGTATAAGGATCATGCAATTGATGGGAGTGATCAAAATTTCCTAAAATGTATGAGTAAACTATGGGGGTCTCCTCATGTGCAATATTGTAAACATCATATGGAGAAAATGGGTAATACCCAAAACAACGCATATCCGAAGCTAGGTGGTCATGGCATGGCATATGAGATTAAGGATGCAAAGGGAGCATATCAATATCATCACAAGAAAAACAAATGCCGATAACCATGGGCTTGTCATCTATGCCATATGTGCAAATTGGGTTTATATTAATGGCATATGCATAGTCACTATGAAGAGATTGCAAATATGACATATGATTGATCTCATGCATAGCATATGACAAGTCAAGTGGATTGGCAAACATGTTGTGACTGAGAGAATTAGCACAAGAAATCCTATGTAACATGGCATCACAACTAAGAGACTCCACATGGCAATCATCATACTCATCATAAATGGGTAAATCAACGCGTGTGGAAATCATACTAGCATGAAGCATGTTAATAGGGGGATCAACATCATGAAAGCAATCAATGTCAAGAATGTCCACTAGTGGGACTAGAGCATCACCGTCACCTATGTTACCGTTTTCATTCCACTCAAATGGTGTAGGTGAGGTGGGAAAGACCAAATGGTGGTCATCTTCATATTGATGGAACCATGAGGGGGTGCATCATATTCCACCATGGCCATCGTGATAGAGGCAAAGGTGTCCCATCTTTTGATGAGATGGTGGCTATCATTTTAGAGGAAGTCGACTTTGACGATCCGACTACGAACGTGCGAGGACGTCGCGCCTTAGCAATCGCGAAACCAACTCCGAGGAGTTATTGACCATGTCGGAGCACGATCAACCTGACCACGAGGGCCTGTTTCCTGCGAGCAAACGAAGAACAAGCAAGAAACTGAGATTGCAATCTGGATATTGCGAATATAAGATGAAAGCTTTATTGATCAAGGTGGGGTTCTGTGACGTCTTGGTCTGGTCGTTGGACACAAACGAAGTACACGAAGTTGCAGCTATGGCGATCTTTTAATCTAAACAAAACCCAAAGTCTAAACGATGCCCTAAGGGCTGTATATATGGAGGAGAGAGGGGTAATTTCGTGGCCCTGGTTTCCCCACACATACGGACTTGAAAAACAGCCTATACTTAAGTATTTCAAAAATACATGGGCCTGGCCCAATAATAAGGTGACGCAGCACCTAGAATAGCCTCTGGACCAAATTTATGAAGTGGCATCTTATATATTTCGTCCCATGCTTCATGCACACATTATGGTGGCTACAGAGTCTTAGAATCATCACTTGTAACTCCGTTCTTGTTCCCCTTGCGCATGTCGTCATCTCCATGCTTGAACTTGCTCCAAGGTTCATTTTTCTTGTCCAAGCGAGGCCCTTCATTTGTAAGCAAAACAAATGTATCCAACTTAGGCAGCATCATATTCACATGAACATTAGAATCGTTACCAGGAAACGAAAGTACCTGATAATTCAATTGGCGTGCGCGAGCTCTAGTAATTGGTCCAATATGTACAACAGTAGGGGTTGTGGGTGTAACAATGGTATTGATGTCCTCATCATCCTCCCCTTCTTGAAATGAAGTCGTCCTCGACGAAAGTTCATCATCCTCACCCAAATAAGGCTTCAAATCTGCAATGTTAAAAGTGGGACTAACCCCAAAATCTGCAGGCAGCTCAAGTTTATATGCATTATCATTTATTTTCTCTAACACCTTAAAAGGACCATCAGCGCATGGCATTAGCTTTGATTTGCGCAAATTAGGAAATCTATCCTGACGCAAATGTAACCTAACAAGATCTCCAGGTGCAAACACAACATGTTTTCTACCCTTATCTCCAGCAAGTTTATATTTAGCATTCATACGCTCAATGTTTTCCTTTGTTAACTCATGCATTTTTAAAATCAATTCAGCACGTTCTTTAGCATCAAAATTAACTTTTCCGAAGATGGAAGAGGCAACAAATCAATAGGTGCATGAGATAGGAAACCATACACAATTTCAAAAGGGCACATCTTAGTAGTAGAATGCAATGAACGATTATAAGCAAATTCAATATGAGGCAAGCATTCTTCCCACATTTTCTTGTTATTCGTCGAAACAGCCCTAAGCATAGTAGACAATGTTCTATTGACTAACTTCAGTTTGTCCATCAGTTTGTGGGTGACAAATAGTACTAAAAAGCAGTTTAATCCCCAACTTAGCCCGTAAACATCTCCAAAAGTGGCTAAGAAATTTAGTATCACGATCTGAAACAATAGTACTTGGCACACCATGGAAGCGAATAATTTCACGAAAGAACAAATCAGCAACATTAACATCATCATCGCTTTTATGACATGGTATAAAGTGTGCCATTTTCGAGAACCTATCCACGACAACAAATATGCTATCCCTCCCCTTCTTTGTTCGAGGTAAACCTAAAACAAAGTCCATAGATATATCCTCCCAAGGAACACTAGGTACAGGCAAA
Source organism: Triticum dicoccoides (assembly GCF_002162155.2). NCBI lineage: Eukaryota > Viridiplantae > Streptophyta > Magnoliopsida > Poales > Poaceae > Triticum > Triticum dicoccoides. The sequence continues at coordinate 185,282,526 of NC_041380.1, read as the reverse complement.
GGCATATATAAACAATGAGGATTGAGTCGTGACTTAGATTTTTGACATGCAGTGCAGCGAGCAACAAAATGCTCAACATCACGTCTCATCTTTGGCCAAATGAAATGTGTAGCAAGTATATCCTCCGTCATTTTGACGCCAAAGTGTCCCATTAGTCCTCCTTCATGCGCCTCCTGCAACAACAAAAGATGAACTGAGCTAGCTGGAATGCATAGCTTGTTAGCACGAAACACAAATCCATCGTTAAGAACGAACTTGTTCCAAGTTCCCCCTTCCTTACAATTCTGCAATACATCTTTAAATTCAGCATCATGAACATATTGATCTTTGATGGTCTCCAAACCAAATATTTTAAAGTCAAGTTGTGAAAGCATAGTATAACGACGAGACAATGCATCAGTAATAACTTTTTCTTTACCCTTCTTGTGTTTAATGACATAAGGGAAAGTCTCAATGAATTCAACCCATTTAGCATGTCTACGGTTCAGTTTTTCTTGACTTTTAATGTGTTTCAAAGATTCATGATCAGAATGCATAACAAATTCCTTGGGCCATATATAATGTTGCCATGTTTCTAAGGTCCGAACAAGAGCACATAATTCTTTGTCATAAGTAGAATAGTTCAGACTAGGCCCACTCAATTTTTCAGAAAAGTATGCAACAGGTTTGCCATCTTGTAATAACACACCTCCTAATCCAATTCCACTAGCATCACATTCAAGCTCAAAAGTCTTATTAAAATCAGGAAGTTGGAGTAAAGGAGCATGTGTCAACTTATCTTTCAATACCGTGAAGGCTTCTTCCCGTGCGATACCCCAAACAAAAGGAACATCCTTCTTTGTAAGCTCGTTGAGAGGTGTAGCAATGGTGCTGAAATCTCTCACAAAACGCCTATAGAAACCAGCGAGGCCAAGGAAACTGCTCACTTGTGTGACCGTTTTGGGCTGTGGCCAACTCTCAATAGCTTCAATCTTGGCTTTATCAACTTCAATTCCCTATGGAGTAACAATATAGCCAAGAAAAGATGCTCGATCGGTGCAAAAGGTGCACTTTCCAAGGTTATCCAACAAACGTGCATCACGTAGAGCAGTAAAAACAGCACGTAAATGTTCCAAATGTTCCTCCAAAGATTTGCTATAAATCAATATGTCATCAAAGTAAAGTACCACAAATCGTCCAATGAAAGCACATAAAACTTCGTTCATTAACCTCATGAAAGTACTAGGTGCATTAGTTAACCCAAAAGGCATGACTAACCACTCATATAATCCAAACTTAGTTTTAAATGCTGTTTTCCATTCATCTCCCAATTTCATACGAATTTGATGGTATCCACTACGCAAATCAACTTTGGAGAATATTGTAGAGCCACTCAATTCATCAAGCATATCATCTAGCCTAGGAATAGGATGACGATAATGAATAGTAATATTATTAATGCCTCTACAATCAATGCACATACGCGACATACCATCCTTTTTCGGTACTAAAATGATAGGAACAACACAAGGACTAAGGGATTCGCGTATATAACCTTTGTCGAGCATTTCTTGTACTTGACGCATAATCTCCTTCATCTCCTCTGGATTGGTACGGTATGGTGCACGGTTGGGTAATGATGCACCGGGAATTAAGTCAATTTGATGCTCAATCCCTCGAATAGGTGGTAATCCCGGTGGCACGTCTTCTGGAAAGACGTCAGCGAACTCCTGCAAAATGTTACCGACAGCAGGAGGCAAAGAGGAAGGCACGTCCTCGAATGAAAATAATGCCTCTTTGCACACAAAAGCATAGCAAACAGATTTGCTGAAATCTAGATCATCAATATCAGATTTTGTGGCAAGTAAACATGCACTTTTCAATTTAATTTCAGAAGCAACACTAGATGGTTTATTATTAGGTTTCATTTGTTGCTCAAATTCTTTTGCTACAATCTGATTTTCACTCTTATTTTTCTCCTGTTTTGCTTTATTAGCTCTATTAATATCAACTTTCAAAATGGATTCAGGAGTCATAGGAAGCAAAGTAATAATTTTATCCTTACGAACAAGAGTATACTAATTGTTTCTACCATGGTGTGCAGAACTTTTATCAAATTGCCATGGTCTACCAAGTAATAAGGAACATGCTTGCATAGGTACCACATCACAATCAACATAATCAGCATATGTAGAGATACTAAAATGCACACGAATAGTACATGTTACCTTAACCTTGCCGCTGTTGTTGAACCATTGGATGTAGTAAGGATGTGGATGTCGCCTTGTGGTGAGAGATAGCTTCTCCACCGTCTCCATGCTAGCCAAGTTATTGCAGCTCCCTCCATCTATGATGACGCGAATAGAACGTTCCTTCACAACTCCCTTTGTATGGAGCAAATTATGCCTCTGATTTTGCTCAGCTTGTGTGACCTGCACACTCAAAACACGTTGAGCAACTAAAAATTCATACTTGTCACCATCTTCAGGAGCCATGTATTGCGTCTCATGATCAGAATCATCTCCATCGTGTTCTTCACGTGTAATAAGAGCCAAAGTCTCCTCATCATAGTCACTAGAGGACTCATACCCACCATCCTCAGTAGCAATCATCACACGCTGAGATTGGCATTCTCTCGCAAAATGTCCTCTTCCCTTACAACGACGACAAATAATATCACTTGTGTGCCCTGTTGATGCCATGGAAGGAGAAGAGCTCTGCGTAGGTCCGGCAGGTGTGCTCTTGGCAGATAGTGGTGGTTGTGCCTGCTTTCTTGTATCACGGCTGGAGGTGGCACCTGATGGAGGTGCTGGTGGAGTGGAAGTAGAGGATGCACATGGTGTCCATGATGAAGATCGACCTGAAGAAAAGTTAGTTCGCGCCAATGCCTGTCGATCCTGCACTTCACGATCAGCTTTACAAGCAAGATGGAATAAACGAGTGATATTAGTATACTCCTTATACTCTATAATGGTCCGAATCTCTCTATTTAATCCACCCATAAAACATGCAAGCATAGCTTCATTCTCCTCAACAATACCACATCTAATCACGCTAGTTTGTAATTCCTGATCATATTCTTCTACAGAATTTTTTCCTTGTCTTGAGCGCTGCAATTTTTGAAGTAATTCACGTTGATAATATGGTGGAACCCAACGAGTACGCATAGCAGTTTTCAAAGCAGCCCAAGTAGCTGGAATAGGATATAATCTACAATGTTCAGACCACCAAACACATGCAAAGCTAGTGAAAGCACAAACGGTAGCAGGAACACGTCTCTCCTCAGGATATTGTAAACATGTAAATCGTTGTTCAGTTTCTAACTCCCAAGTAAGATATATATCAGGAACATATCTACCCTCAAATGGTGGAATATTCAATTTTAGTTTAGGGAGATGGTCATGATCTCGTACCTGAGGGTGAGCCCTACCATTGCCATTATTTGCATGCGGACGACCTGGTGGTCGCAGTGCTGGTGGTGGCACGTAGTTCTGAATTTGATCAACCTCATCCTCGTAATCTCCCGCAAAATCATCCTCCTCCGCATCAGCAGCAGGAGCCACAGAAGTATCAATAGCAGCACCAATAGTTTGGCCAGGTGAAAGAGGGAGACGGCTCGCTCGGCGGAGGGCTATATCGCGATGTGGAGGTAGTCGTTGTTGTTGTTGTTGTTGTAGAGGTGCGTTAGGTGCAGCTGGTGGTGGTGGTGGAAGACGCGCGAGCAATTCATTAAACCTGTTATCGAGCTTTGTTTCGAACGTCTTCTCCATGCCATCTATCTTCTCCATGGCCTCTTCAAATCTGTTTAGCACCTCTTGCACCTGTCCACTCATCATTTGCTGAAATTTATCATGCAACTCCTTATTCGTCATGTTCTCCCAGTCAGTCTCGTCGGCTTGTGATCTTGCCATGGTTAGCAACAATAGGAACACATAAGAATATGATCCTACAGAATACTAACAAGAGGTGGTGGTGGTGTCACAAATCTGTCAAGCAAATCTCAAATTCTTACCAGTTCTTACCCAGCAGCAGGAGGTGATTGGCAACCGTCGTAGTCAAAACTCTCAAAGCTTGGATAGAGCGATTACCAGGGAGAGTCAAACGCACGACGTAGATGTATGTGGAGCTGGGAAGGCTTATAATATGGTAGCAAAAAGGGTTAGCAATAATCAATTCAGAGATGCAAAGTTGAATAAACGCTCAACGACGCTACTGTGCTGGTCCTAGGCTAAACCGTGCTAGAGACGCGAGCTTAGAACACTAACAAAATCACGGCGCTACATGTAAACAAGGGAGGAGCACGCTCTGATTTTTTTTCACTTTTTATGCACTTTTCTTTTCCTATTTTTTTGCTCCGCAACAAATTTTGAAAAAGTCTACAAATGGTCTAAAAACTGCCTAGCCAGAATTTTCCAGACTTAGTTTTTTTAGTTTGGAACTATTTTTCTTCTGCGGGTGGCTCGAAAGTTGGGGAGTCCTACTCTGTCACGACTCGGAGTATCGCGTGATCTGGAACTCAAAAACAAAGCAACAAATACTAGACTCGGGCTAGGACTGGTGGCGGAGATGAATCTGGTGGAAACTCGGATTGGTGGCGGCGATGAATCTGATGGAAATCAGACTAGTGGCGGATATATGTTGCAGGTGCACTCGGATTGGCGTGATGGCGGCGGATATGTGGTAGCGTATATGGACTGGGATTGGTGGTGAATATGGCAGCGACGATGAAGATGGTGTGGTGGTGGTATATGGCAGCAGCGATGATGATGATGCGGTGGTGATATATGGCAGCGGCGACGTGACAACCTGTGAACAGAACTCGAAACTCCAAAGGACTAGACGCTTAGACCAGCAACTTGACACGACGATGCAACCGCAAATTCAACAAAGCAAATACAGAAAAGATTATGCAAACACTCATATTGGTTCGGATAGGATGAACTAACCCTAATTTTTTTGGCTTTTTCGTGGACTATAGGTACGAAGAACAGACTCGATCTAAACTACGAAAAACTGTAAAATCTCACTGAGCAACCTGGAAATCGGATACCACTTGATAGAGGCAAAGGTTTCCCGTCTTCCGACGAGATGGTGGCTATCGTTTTAGAGGAAGTCGACTTTGACGATCCGACTATGAACGTGCGAGGACGTCGCGCCTTAGCAATTGCTAAACCAACTCCGAGGGGTTATTGACCACGCCGGAGCACGATCAACCTGACCACGAGGGCCTGTTTCCTACGAGCAAACGAAGAACAAGCAAGCAACTGAGATTGCAATCTGGATATTGCGAATATAAGATGAGAGCTTTATTGATCAAGGTGGGGTTCTGTGACGTCTTGGTCTGGTCGTTGGACACAAACTAAGTACGCAAAGTTGCAGCTATGGTGAACTTTTAATCTAAACAAAACCTAAAGTCTAAACGATGCCCTAAGGGCTGTATATATGGAGGAGAGAGGGGGAATTTCGTGGCCCTTGGTGGAGGGATCCGAAACGAACCCTCACTCTTGTTTCCCCACACATACGGACTCTAAAAACAGCCTATACTTAAGTATTTCGAAAATACATGGGACTGGCCCAATAATAAGGTGAAGTCGCACCTAGAATAGCCTCTGGACGAAATTTATGATGTGGCATCTTGTATATTTCGTCCCATGCTTCATGCACTCATTATGGTGGCTTCAGAGTCCTGGAATCATCACTTGTAACTCTGTTCTTGTTCCCCTTGCGCATGCCATCATCTCCATGCTTGAACTTGCTCCAAGGTTCATCTTTCTTGTCCAAGCTAGGCCCTTCATTTGTAAGCAAAACAAATATATCCAACTTAGGCAGCATCATATTCACATGAACATTAGAATCTGTTACCAAGAAACGAAAGTACCTAATAATTCAATTGGTGTGCGTGAGGTCTAGTAATTGGTCCAGTATGTACAACAGCAGGGGTTGTGGGTGTAACAATGGTATTGATGTCCTCATCACATGCTTATTTGTCAGGTGATTTCCAGTGCAAACTATTCAATATTCTATTTATGTTACCCAAAACAAAAATACTTCACACACTTTTTTGTTTTGTCTAATTCTAGGTGTATGGAACATTTGTACAATCCACATATGAAGATAAGGGAAAAGGAGAAGTTTAGGTTCTGTTCAGAAAGTTCTCTCACGTCACTTTTGGGCCAACATAAGATAGAGTCCAAGTCTCACGTTCTGGATTCAGATTCGGACTGCACAGACATACCTGACTCAAAACATCAACAACTTTTTCATACAGACTCTAAATTGGGTGATTCTTTTTTTGTTGCAAAGTAGATTTCGTGGTCTTTCCAACCCAATTGGAATCACCTTTAAATTCGTCCGAAGCATTGAGATATCGACGAAACAATATGATGCTGCAGCAGAATCCGAGTCACACAACAAGTCCAAAGGTGTTGCACCATCTCCACTTGGGCCCATGAGCCTTGTACGACCTAGGGTTAGTTTTAGGCTTCCTTGGGACGTCCTCCCACCTCCTTGGCCGCCACCCCTTGCTCCTATATAAGTAGATCCATCTAGTAGCTTTTTCCTTGGAATTTGATTAGTTAAAAGTTAGCCATTGCAACTTCGTGTACTTCGTTTGTGTCCAACGACCAGACCAAGACCGCTTACGGATCCCCACCTTTATCAATACTTCATCTATATTCGCAATATTCAGATTGCATTATCATATTCTTGCTCGTTCTTCGATTGCGTTCAGGAATAGACCATCGTGGTTAGGCTGATCGTGTTTCCAGCATCGTTAGTAACCTCGGGAGATTGTTTTAGCGATTGCTAAGGCGCAACGTCGTGCATGTTTGTAGTCAGATCGTCAAATTCGTCTCCACCAAATCAATAGTTATCATCTCATCGAAAGATCGGGACACCCTCGCCTCTATCAAGTGGTATCAGTTTTCAGGTTGCTCGGTGAGAATTTCCAGTTTTCCTAGATTAGATTTATTTTGTTACCTATTGTCCAAAAAAAAGCCACAAAAAAGTTAGATCTATTCATCCTTTGTCCAAGCTAGTCTAAGCCTTTGCAATTTTCTTTTCATTGCTTGCATAGTTGAATTATCGGTTGCATCGTCGTGTCGAGTTGCTGGTCTTAGTGTTTAGTTCGTTTAGAGTTTTGAGTTCTGTTCACATTAGTCACGCCGCCGCTGCATCATTATCCCTTCCGCTGTCCACCACCCATCCATCAATTTCCACCACGTGCTACCCATAGTTCATTGTCACAATCATAGTTGAGGTCGTTCACATCTTCGCTTGATCCAATCTGCATCTCATCTAGTTTGTCTTGGAAAGAGGGAGAGAAAAAAAGATAGAGAAAAAAAAAAGAGAGAGAAAAAGAAAAAAAGTCAGAGAAAAAAAAGAGAGAAAGAAAAAGATAAAAAAAGTTTGAGGAAAAAAAAGAGAAAAAAAACAAAAATTGGATCTATCTAGACTCAATCTCGTAGTTGAATTCTGTTTTGTGCACCGTTCAGTAAAACATGCATAACTTCCTCATACGAAGTCCGATATGGCTCCGCAAGTACTCAAATAAAAGCTAGCGATGAGCCGCATCTAAATAGTTACAAAATCATGTTCAATATTTGGCACCTCAAAATCGGCTTCTAGCTAGGTCTCTTTGCCCTCCGAAGTTCACGAACACAGCTTATTCCAGTTTTTCACATCAGTTTTAGAATTTTTTGACTCCTCATATCAACTCGGAATTGAGTGATTCCTTTTGTGTTTGAAAGAATGAGTCAATACCATTCTTGAAAAAAAGTAATCAGAAAATTGGCTCAAACTTTTCCAGGGGAAGGTTGGAGAGAGAGAGTTGTTGTATATCCTGCTTGGCAGTTGTTTTTCATCATTTTCTTTACTGCCGTTGTGATCTTCACTTATATCTTGCTGTCCAGAGCTACTTAGTATCCTTCATTGATGCTAGTTGTGCTACGTCGTGACCTCATTATTGTTCTAGACTCGCGTCTCTTGTCCGGTCTAGCCTAGGACCAGCACAGTATCGTTGTTGAACGTTTATTCAACATTGCATCTTTGAATTGATTATTGCTAATCTTTTCCTACCAAATATAGCCAACCCAGCTCCACATATTTCTACACCGTGTATACATATGCTTCCCTGGCAATCGCTTTACACAATCTTCGGAGTTATTTGACACCGCTGGTTGCCTGTCACCACCTGCCGCATGCTAAGCACTTGTAAGATATTGATATTTGCTTTACTGTGAGCACTTTACAACCACATCCTAGTAGTTTCTATGAACATTATTCTCGAATTTTGTTTCTTGTTTCTACTAATCATGACAGATTCTGGAGATAGAAGTTCTTGGACGACGGACACATCTTCACCATCACGAGGATGGTGGGTATGAGTCCTCTAGTGACTATGATGAGGAGACTTTGGCTCTTATTACACGTGAAGAACACGATGGAGATGATTCAGATCATGAGACGCAATACATGGCTCCTGAAGATGCTGATAGGTATGAATGTTTAGTTCCTCACCGTGTTTTGAGTTTGCAGGTCACACAAGCTGAGCAAAATCAGAGGCATAATTTGTTCCATACAAAGGGAGTTGGGAAGGACCATTCTGTTCGCGTCATCATAGATGCTGGGAGCTGCAATAACTTGGCTAGCATGGAGATGGTGGAGAAGCTATCTCTCACCACAAGACCACATCCACATCCTTACTACATCTAATGGTTCAACAACAACGGCAACGTTAAGGTCACACGTATTGTTCGTGTGCATTTTAGTATCTCTACATATGCTGATTATGTTGATTGTGATGTGGTACCTATGCAAGCATGTTCCTTATTACTTGGTAGACCATGGCAATTTGATAAAAATTCTGTACACCATGGTAGAAACAATCAGTATACTCTTGTTCATAAGGATAAAAATATTACTTTGCTTCCTATGACTCCTGAATCCATTTTGAAAGATGATATTAATAGAGCTAATAAAGCAAAACAGGAGAAAAATAATAGTGAAAATCAGATTGTGGCAAAAGAATTTGAGCAATACATGAAACCTAATAATAAACCATCTAGTGTTGCTTCTGAAATTAAATTGAAAAGTGCATGTTTACTTGCCACAAAATCTGATATTGATGATCTAGATTTCAGCAAATCTGTTTGCTATGCTTTTGCGTGCAAAGAGGCATTATTTTCAATCGAGGACGTGCCTTCCTCTTTGCCTCCTGCTGTCACTAACATTTTGCAGGAGTTTGCTGACGTCTTTCCAGAAGACGTGCCACCGGGATTACAACCTATTCAAGGGATTGAGCATCAAATTGACTTAATTCCCGGTGCATCATTACCCAACCGTGCACCATACCGTACCAATCCGGCGGAGACGAAGGAGATTATGTGTCAAGTACAAGAACTACTCGACAAAGGATATATACGCGAATCCCTTAGTCCTTGTGCTGTTCCCATCATTTTAATGCCGAAAAAGGATGGTACGTCGCGTATGTGCGTTGATTGTAAAGGCATTAATAATATTACTATTCATTATCGTCATCCTATTCCTAGGCTAGATGATATGCTTGATGAATTGAGTGGCTCTACAATATTCTCCAAAGTTTATTTGCGTAGTGGATACCATTAAATTCGTATGAAATCGGGAGATGAATGGAAAACAACATTTAAAACTAAGTTTGGATTATATGAGTGGTTAGTCATGCCTTTTGGGTTAACTAATGCACCTAGTACTTTCATGAGGTTAATGAACAAAGTTTTAGGTGCTTTCATTGGACGATTTGTGGTAGTTTACTTTGATGACATATTGATTTATAGCAAATCTTTGGAGGAACATTTGGAACATTTACATGTTGTGTTTACTGCTCTACGTGATGCACGTTTGTTTGGTAACCTTGGAAAGTGCACCTTTTGCACCGACCGAGTGTCTTTTCTTGGCTATGTTGTTACTTCACAGGGAATTGAAGTAGATAAAGCCAAGATTGAAGCTATTGAGAGTTGGCCGCAGCCCAAAAATGTCACAAAAGTGAGGAGTTTCCTTGGCCTCGCTGGTTTCTATAGGCGTTTTGTGAGAGATTTCAGCACCATTGCTGTACCTCTCAACGAGTTTACAAAGAAGGATGTGCCTTTTGTTTGGGGTACCGCACAGGAAGAAGCCTTCACAGTATTGAAAGATAAATTGACACATGCTCCTTGACTCCAACTTCCTGATTTTAATAAGACTTTTGATCTTGAATGTGATGCTAGTGGAATTGGATTAGGAGGTGTGTTATTACAAGATGGCAAACCTGTTGCATACTTTTCCGAAAAATTGAGTGGGCCTAGTCTGAACTATTCTACTTATGATAAAGAATTATATGCTCTTGTTCGGACCTTAGAAACATGGCAACATTATTTATGGCCCAAGGAATTTGTTATACATTCTGATCATGAATCTTTGAAACACATTAAAAGTCAAGCAAAACTGAACCGTACACATGCTAAATGGGTTGAATTCATTGAGACTTTCCCTTATGTCATTAAACACAAGAAGGGTAAAGAAAATGTTATTGCTGATGCATTGTCTCGTCGTTATACTATGCTTTCACAACTTGACTTTAAAATATTTGGTTTGGAGACCATCAAAGATCAATATGTTCATGATGCTGAATTTAAAGATGTATTGCAGAATTGTAAGGAAGGGAGAACTTGGAACAAGTTCGTTCTTAACGATGGATCTGTGTTTCGTGCTAACAAGCTATGCATTCTAGCTAGCTCTGTTTGTCTTTTGTTGTTGCAGGAGGCGCATGGAGGAGGATTAATGGGACACTTTGGCGTCAAGAAGACGGAGGATATACTTGCTACACATTTCTTTTGGCCAAAGATGAGACGGGATGTCGAGCGTTTTGTTGCTTGCTGCACTACATGTCAAAAAGCTAAGTCACGACTCAATCCTCGTGGTTTATATATGCCTTTGCCTGTACCTAGTGTTCCTTGGGAGGATATATCTATGGACTTTGTTTTAGGTTTACCTCAAACAAAGAAGGGGAGGGATAGCATATTTGTTGTTGTGGATAGGTTCTCGAAAATGGCACACTTTATACCATGTCATAAAAGCGATGATGCTGTTAATGTTGCTGATTTGTTCTTTCGTCAAATTATTCGCTTGCATGGTGTGCCAAATACTATTGTTTCAGATCGTGATACTAAATTTCTTAGCCACTTTTGGATATGTTTATGGGCTAAGTTGGGGACTAAACTGCTTTTTAGTACTACTTGTCACCCCCAAACTGATGGACAAACTGAAGTAGTCAATAGAACATTGTTTACTATGCTTAGGGCTGTTTTAAATAATAACAAGAAAATGTGGGAAGAATGCTTGCCTCATATTGAATTTGCTTATAATCATTCATTGCATTCTACTACTAAGATGTGCCTTATTGAAATTGTGTATGGTTTCCTACCTCGTGCACCTATTGATTTGTTGCGTCTTCCATCTTCGGAGAAGGTTAATTTTGATGCTAAAGAACATGCTTAATTGATTTTAAAAATTCATGAGTTAACTAAGGAAAACATTGAGCGTATGAATGCTAAATATAAACTTGCTGGAGATAAGGGTAGAAAACATGTTGTGTTTGCACCTGGAGATCTTGTTTGGTTACATTTGCGTAAGGATAGATTTCCTAATTTGCGAAAATCAAAGCTAATGCCATGTGTTGATGGTCCTTTTAAGGTGTTAGAGAAAATAAATGATAATGCATATAAACTTGAGCTGCCCGCAAATTTTGGGGTTAGTACCACTTTTAACATTGCAGATTTGAAGCCTTATTTGGGTGAGGACGATGAACTTTCGTCGAGGACGACTTCATTTCAAGAAGGGGAGGATGATGAGGACATCAATACCATTGTTACACCCACAGCCCCTGCTGTTGTACATACTGGACCAATTACTAGAGCTCGCGCATGCCAATTGAATTATCAGGTAGTTTCGTTTCTTGGTAACCATTCTAATGTTCATGTGAATATGATGCTACCTAAGTTGGATACATTTATTTTTCTTACAAATGAAGGGCCTAGCTTGGACAAGAAAGATGAACCTTGGAGAAAGTTCAAGCATGCAGATGATGGCATGCGCAAGGGGAACAAGAACGGAGTTACAAGTGATGATTCCAGGACTTTGAAGCCACCATAATGAGTGCATGAAGCATGGGCCGAAATATACAAGATGCCACTTCATAAATTTCGTCCAGAGGCTATTCTTGGTGCTACGTCATCTTATTATTGGGCCAGGCCCATGTATTTTCGAAGTACTTAAGTATAGGCTATTTTTAGAGTCCGTATGTGTGGGGAAACAAGAGTTAGGGTTGGTTTCGGACCACTCCACCAAGGGCCACGAAATTCCCCCTCTCTTCTCCATATATACAGCCCTTAGGGCATCATTTAGACTTTGGGTTTTGTTTAGATTAAAAGTTCGCCATAGCTGCAACTTCGCATACTTCGTTTGTGTCCAACGACTAGACCAAGACGTCACAGAACCCCATCTTGATCAATAAAGCTTTCATCTTATATTCGCAATATCCAGATTGCAATCTCAGTTTCTTGCTTGTTCTTCATTTTCTTGCAGGAACGAGGCCCTCGTGGTCAGGTTGATCGTGCTCTGGCGTGGTCAATAACCCCTCGGAGTTGGTTTAGCGATTGCTAAGGCGCGACGTCCTCGCACGTTCGTAGTCGGATTGTCAAAGTCGACTTCCTCTAAAATGATAGCCACCATCTCATCAAAAGACGGGACACCTTTTGATGTAGGGTGGAACCCTAGATGGCCGATCTTTGACAAAATGAGCGGATCCCAAAGAGAAACACGAAGAACATGAGGGGGATTCACGAGGGAAAACACGAGAGAATCACTCAAACCAACAAGATATCGATTACACATGTGCTAGATCCTCGAAACACAAAGACATACACGATGATCCACCATCAACAAAGGACGATACAAGTAACTGGTTCTTCTCCTAGAAGGAGGTCTTGATGGGGCCGCCCAAGAGGGGGTCTTGAATCCAAGTTGATCTTCTCCGAAGAGGGGCCGCAGTCTCTCTCGAGGAGGAGATCGGGATGGATGAGCGAAGCTCTATCTCGAAGTATGAGCTAAACCAACACTAACCCTAAAAAGGAGGAGGTGAAGGAGTATATATAGTCTAGGCGAATGAAAGGGTAAGTGGCTTCGGCCCAACACACGGGTGGGCATACAGGCGTCGGACGTCCGACAGGTACCGGACGTCTGGTGGCTCACGAGGGTCCGGTCGTCCGGTGCATGTCGGACGTCCGGCGTTTTGGCTCTGGACAGGTGGTGTCGGACGTCCGGTCGGCGTCGGTCGTCTGGGCGCTGGAGAGTGTCGGACGTCCTGTGTCTGGCGGTTGTCCGGGCGCTGGGAGTCATCGGACGTCCGGTGGCTCCGGTCATCCGTAGATTCGGCTCGGGTCCTCAGGTGCCGGACGTCCGGACTGGGCCGGTCGTCCGGTGGCTGTAGCTTCGCGCAGCATCTTCTCTCGGTCCTTGTACTTGGCGTCCTCGCTAGCTGTTCCGTTGGATGTGGTGACTTCGTGGCTTTCCTCCAAGTACCTGATCATGCATAGAACACACGTTGGAGGTAGCAGCCATATCTCACATGTAGAAAGTGATGGTTCGGAGAGGAGCGAGTTCACCTTGTGTCCAATGGCGTATGTTCGAGGTCTCGTCATATGTCCACTTAGGGTTTGGAGAGTAGTCGGAGTGTACATGGGGATGAACGTGGGATGCTCTGCATCATCTCCCCTCCCTTGGGAAAGATCCGACCTCGGATCGTGATCCTCATCACCATGGAAACGGTTGTCATAGATGGACTTGTAGTTGGACGAAGTTGAAGACATGGCGCAATCCAAGTAGTCCAAGGTGTCGCCGGAGTGATAGACATGCAAAAAGAGCAAACACAAGAAACACTCGGAAATACAATGGTTAGCGCACACAAAGTGTCCATCATGTAAGAATGAGTCCGTGCAACAAGATTGATCATGACAAGGTGCATGAAGCTTATCCAAAAGATATGGAAATGTATGCACAACATTCATGGTAGCCAAAGCAAGAATATGATGAATGCAACCACGATGCAAAATGATGTCATAGTGAGACGGTTTATCAAAAGCATGAATATGGCAATGGATGCTCAATATGATGTGATCATGCAATTGATGGTAGGCAATAAGATTATGATGTAAGAATATGCCATCAAGGTATATCACAACAAATTTGCTAAGGAAATGCACAAGTTCATATATCATGGATGACATGGGAATACAAGATGCAACAAGGCAATCGTAATGGGAGTCAATCCATGCATGAGATGCAAATTTGCCATGTGTGTAAGATGTCCAATGAGCATGACAAGTGTGAGCACAATCAAAAAATATGGAGGTGTTGGTGTACCAATGCTCGATGTCGTGGCATGAGTGGAGGTTAGAAGGTGCATCCAATAAATCCGAGCGCTCCTCAATGCGAAGGTCCATAGAGCCAATCTTCAATGTCGGTCCTCCATCCAATAGGTGCAACATGTAGACAGGAAGAAGGAGACAACAATGAAAGAATGACCCATCCAATATGCGTATTTGAGGATGGCTCAAAGGGAAGGAGTTAACCTTTAGGAGATTGTCGCAAACGTTGGTGTTGCACATCATGTATGCATTCACATGACCAAATTGTGTCATGACGGTATCACCTTGTGAATCCTTCAACATGAAAGAACATGACAAACACTTGGAAAAACAAATGAGGTTAGCGGAAAACCTATCATTCGTGCGGTAAAATACCCAACAAGTGGATGCATCATGCTCATCATAATGAAGGACAAGGGAGCATTTCATAGTATGGAGGCATATGATGTGAGAACAACCAAATAGACTAGGCGCAAGCAGGCAAGCATGCATCACAAGATGTATCACGTGAGAGGCATGAACATATATGTCATCAACCCAAGAAAGCAAGTAATAATGGAACATGGGTGATGCGACAAAGCAAGCAATCATATTAATCAAGGCAAGCAAGCTAGTAGTGCAAAGATGCAACATACTAGAAGGAATCATGTCAAGTATGTCATGTGTGCAAATAGTGGTCATGAATAATGCACAAGACATATCACAAGCATGAAGGCAAGCTAGGAGGAAAATAGCATCAATAGCATGGGGCACATGATAAACAAGGCAATAGCAACAAGGATCTCCACCCAGCATGCAAATACACATAGAAGTAGCATAATGGTGAATCATGGGTAGATGCAAGCAAGGGTCACAATTGCATGGCAAATGCATAGAAGCAAGCATAGCATGCAAAGTGAACACGGTAAAATGAGCAAGAAGTGAGAAGTGGTATATAGCCCATACCCATGTGAGATCCAAGTGAGAGAGATGCGCGTAGACGTTGCGTGAAGAGAGAGGTGGGGAGGGTAGTTCACGGGATCCCAAGTCATCTATGCTCTCAAGAGCTCGTTTCGTCAACTCTTGGTATTGAGAGGTTGACGAGTATACGTGAGTACATACACAAAACAAAGACAAAGGGAAAATTGTGTGTGCGTGGTAGATGTACACATCATCCATCATGATGCGCACGTGCTTGTGTTGGTTAGCACAAAATAGCCAATGCTCGAATAAATGATATGCGTGATATAGAAACATGTCATCCATCATGATAGGTTTGTTGTTATGTATAGCATAATGGAGACTCAAATTGTGTAATGCATCATGGGAAATATCTAGAGCAATGTTATTCATGGAATGCATATGGTGCGCACAAGGGATGTAATTATGCGACACACAATAATTTTCATGGCATGGCATATGAGATGAATTGCGCAAATCATGTAAAGGAAGCATGGCAATATCATCGCATGAAAAACAAAGCCCAATGACCATCATCTCGTCATCTATGTCGTAAGTGCAAATGGGATTTATGTGAATGGGGCATGCATAATCACTATGTTGAGATTGAAATGAGGCAATATGGGATATCTCACTCATATCATATGACAAGGTTAATGGATTGTGAAACATCATGTGACCAAAAGAATTTTCACATGATATCCTATGAAGCATAGCATCACAACTAGGCAACTCAACATGCTCATCATCATATTTATCATAAATTGGTACATCATGACATGAAGAAGTCGCACTAGCATGAAGTACGGGTATAGGTGTGTCAACATCATGCAAGCAATCATTCATAAAATAGTCCACTAATGGGACAAGAGAAGCACCATCACCTATGTTACCTTTGTAGCATCTCTCATGTGTTGTAGGTGAGGTGTCGAAGACCGAGTCGTGGTCATCTTCATCTTGATGGAACCATGTGGGGGGTGCATCATCGTCCACCATGGCCATCGTTGTCTGCATTGGAGGCATGGACTCGTCGAGGATAGGCATGTCGTCATGTAGGAGACCTAGCACCAAAGAAGAAAACACACTAGGAGTAGAGGTTAAGTTGTTAGAAATCAAAGTGGCCTCACATGCCGTGTCAACTACCTCACTCACTAAGTGTTGTGGCTCACTCACTCCCTCTCAGATGCTCTCACTCATATGGTTGGTGGAGTCACTCAAATGGCGCTCAACCTTACATAGGATGTGTGGCATGCTCTCAAGTGTGGGGCTAGTGGTGGTCACACTCATCCTCTCATAGGAAATGCTCTCAATGTCACATGTGGTGGAGTCACTCATGTCACTCATGTGGTGGTGGCTCTCCTCACATGGCAATTGGGGCATCTCGTCACATGTCATTGTCGGAGAGATGTTGGTGCAAATGTCTCCATGCTCAATCATGTCATGGTCGTAGTCGTGGATGAAGGCCGAAGATGGCACATCATCACTCTCCTCGAAGACCAAAGATAAGGTCTCATGAGCGGTCTTGTAGCTTGACTCGGAGTTTGAGTCCAATATGGGCGTTGTCTTCATGCTGTTGAAGAGGTTTGTGCTCGTCGCCGTGGTCGAAGGGGATGGCCCTTGCTCGACCTTCTTGTCGCCGTCTTGTTGTTGGAGGCCCATATGATGTGGCACCTCGTAGCTCGTCTCCATGACCGAAGGGAAGTTCCCATTCTCGGCCATATTCCTTGGGGGGCTTCCGAAGATGGAAGTGTCACCCTCGCTCGTAGGTAGTCGCCTTGGACTTGATGAAGTCGATGTAGGCGTACACGTGGGAAGTAGGCGAAGATGTCGTACGTCCAAAGGCGAAGGTACCTTGAGAACACTTGGCGAACATGCCGAAGTGGTTGATGTAGCCGTAGCATCGTCTTTGTGGTGGTCGTCTCGCGGTCTTCTTTTGTGGTCATGAAGCTTCGACTTGGCGTGAGGTAGTGCTTGATGGGACTTGTAGGTAGGTGCATCTCGAGCATCTTCATGTTGATGGTGGCGTTGTCGCACTTGA
Organism: Triticum dicoccoides; assembly: GCF_002162155.2. NCBI lineage: Eukaryota > Viridiplantae > Streptophyta > Magnoliopsida > Poales > Poaceae > Triticum > Triticum dicoccoides. The sequence goes on along the minus strand of NC_041380.1, from coordinate 185,265,132 downwards.
GCTCGTGGTAGATGTCGTTCGTCGTCGTCGTGCACATGTTGCTTGGAGGTGACATGCCCTTCATGACGTGATGGATCATGAACGTGATGGTGGTCGCCATGGAGTTGTGGACGTGGACGACTTGCGCTTGTGTCGGTTGGGCGCTCCGGAGAGGATCGATGTGCTTGCCGCCTCCTTGAAGATGACAAAGGGGAAGTAGACTTGAACAATGCCCGAATCTCCTCCATCCTTGCATCTTGCTCCTCCTTTTGTGTGGAAAGCTTGTTGTCGATGTAGTCCCTTTTCCTCGCTTCGGAGTGACGAATGTCGATGGAGAGGTTCTCGATGCGCTCTCGCAGTCTTGATTGTGCGCCTTGCATTTGTCGTTGTAGATCGAAGATTGATGCATTGGTGATGTAGTTGTTCACGCCGTCGTTGTTGTCGAAGACCGGAGATGAAATGCCTTGCGTATCCATCACTCCAAGAGAAAAGTGTGAGTGGTAGAAAGAGAAGAATGAATACCAAATGTACCTTGACCGAAGTTGAAAGTGGATCAATGATCACTCCAATGTGGACAAGGAAATAGCACAATTGGTACCAAATCTTGTCGGTTTCACGCACCTACACAAGTAAGGCTTATGGTGGAGCTCGGTGAGGATAGAGGCACAAAAATTTGATGTAAAATGTTAGCAAGAGTCAATAATGTTGAAAGAGATTCACAAATTCGCAAGTGAAACAAGTAGACCAATAGCAATATGGCTGGCACACGGAAACGCACACACGGATAGATAAATGGGGTCGTGCAACCAAGGATGAGCTCAAAATGTGGAATCCACGGAAAATCCTCTTGTTGCACAACTCTAGAGAGACGCTAGCACGATTGCTCAATAGGCGGATACGACACTTGTGCACAACCTATAGGAGACAAAAATGCAACGACTTCTATCCCAAGTATGCTATGTATATATGGTTCCCGGTGTTTGATCCAAGATGATCGGATATGACAATCTTATGCAATGTGGTGGATGCTATGGCTATTTCTTACAAGCTCTTTTGTTTCTCTCTTTTTCTTAAAAGTTTTTTTTTCTTTTATGGCCACTTTTTCACAATGCACAAACCAAGATAGCTATTGTGTATATGCGGGAACAAACTTGAGGCACATGAGATGATATGATAACAAGATGATACCTATGGTATGGTATGTATGCAATGGGAGGTGTAGCTCGATGATCACTAATGTGCACAAGTAACGTTGCTGGCAATACTCAAATGGCTAGTCTCGATAGGCAAGTGACGCAAAATGGGCTAGGGGTTATCAACGCAATTGCAAGGGAATATACAATGGAGGGATACCATGATATCGAGATGATATGGAGGTTACCGTCAGTGGCGATGATGAGTGGCTGTGACCTTGATGGAGATACCAAGATGATGGTGACTCGTCCCTAAGTAGCCGAAACACCTTAGGAAACGGAAAAACCGCGAACTCAAAATCTCAAATGTCAAATGGTGGTAGCGGAATGCGGTGGTGTTGCACTAGGCAATGCGGAAGTGGAGGTTATGGTGGTGGACTATACACGATGTCAGAGTTGAAAGCACGGTCCCTAAGTAGCCGAAACACCTTAGGAGACACAACTCACAACACAAACAAAATTGGGTTAAGTTGAGGTGGCGGAAGTGTATAGTGGTCAAGCCTATGCGGAAGTGGTGGTGGTGGTTGAAGTAGAAGCAACCGTCCCTAAGTAGCCTAGACACCTTAGGAGACTCAAATCACTCCTCTAGCAACCACTAATGCGATGGGAAACAAAATTGGTTAGGTTGCGGAAGTAGGTGGTGGTGTAGCGGATGATGTGGTGGAAGCCCTAGGCAAAGATGCCAAAATTGTCAAAATTTGAAGGATTCAAATGATTTTGGTGGTATTTTTGTGGGAAGGGGGATGTCAAGAGCTTCAAAACGAGCTAAAGAACGTCAAACCTGGAGTTCGTACGAATTAGTTATGCCCGAAACAAAAATCAGCCGAAGTCAGTTTTTACAGGTAGCGGACGTCCGGAAATGGACGGATGTCCGGTCGCCAGACGTCTGGTCGGGTCGGAAATCCGGTGATTCTGCTCAAGTTAGGGGTTCCGGTCATCCGGTGGATGACGGGCGTCCGGTTGTTCCAGGGGCTCCGAACGTCCGGCAAAGTGACGGTTGTCCGGTGGTCGGGGTCAACGTGAGATTTCAGATCCGGGACGCGATTTTGGGCGGAATTTGGGGATTTTGAGGTCAAAATTGATGAGATTTCATTGATGGAAAGTGGGGAAAATTGGGGAAATGCTAGATCCACTCTAAATCAAGCAAATCCATGGATCAAAATCAACAAAACATCATCAAAACTCACAAAACACAAGAAAAATTTTTGGGGCTATTTTTGTGGGGATTTTCGGATTAGGACGAAAAACAACAAAATCAAGCTAGAAAAACGAAGAGGGGGCTCCTGAAATCGTGATCAACCTTGCTCATACCAAGATGATGTAGGGTGGAACCCTAGATGGCCGATATTTCACGAAAGGAGCGGATCCCAAAGAGAAACACGAGAGAATCACTCAAACCAACAAGATTCGATTACACATGTGCTAGATCCTCGAAACACAAAGAGATACACGATGATCCACGGTTAACAAAGGACGATACAAGTAACCGGTTCTTCTCCTAGGAGGTCTTAATGGGGCCGCCCAAGAGGGGGTCTTGAATCCAAGTTGATCTTCTCCAAAGAGGGGCCGCAGTCTCTCTCGAGGAGGAGATCGAGATGGATGAGCGTAGCTCTATCTCGAAGTATGAGCTAAACCAACACTAGCCCTAACTAGGAGGAGGTGGAGGAGTATATATAGTCCAGGCGAATGAAAGGGTAAGTGGCTTCGGCCCAACACACGGGCGGGTGTACAGGCGTCGGACGTCCCACATGTACCGGACGTCCGGTGGCTCGCGAGGGTCCGGTCGTCCGGTGCATGTCGGACGTTCGGCATTTTGGGTCTGGACAGGTGGTGTCGGACGTCCGGTCGGCGTCAGTCGTCCGGGCGCTAGAGAGTGTCGGACGTCCGGTGTCTGGCGGTCGTCCGGGCGCTGGGAGTCGTCGGACGTCCGGGGGCTCCGGTCGTCCGTAGATTCGGCTCGGGTCCTCAGGGGCCGGAAGTCCGGTGGCTGTAGCTTCACGCAGCTTCTTCTCTCGGTCCTTGTACTTGGCGTCCTCGCTAGCTATTCCTTTGGATGTGGTGAGTTCGTGGCTTTCCTCCAAGTACCTGATCATGCATAGAACACACGTTGGAGGTAGCAGCCATATCTCATATGTAGAAAGTGATGGTTCAGAGAGGAGCGAGTTCACCTTGTGTCCAATGGCGTATGTTCGAGGTCTCGTCATATGTCCACTTAGGGTTTGGAGAGTAGTCGGAGTGTACATGGGGATGAACATGGGATGCTCCGCATCACCTTTGCCCCTATCACAAATTCTTACCAGTTCTTACCCAGCAGCAGGCGGTGATTGGCAACAGTCGTAGTCAAAACTCTAAAAGCTTGGATAGAGCGATTACCAGGGAGAGTCAAACGCACGACGTAGATGTATGAGGAGCTGGGAAGGTTTATAATATGGTAACAAAAAGGGTTAGCAATAATCAATTCAGAGGTGCAAAGTTGAATAAATGCTCAACGACGGTACTATGGTGGTCCTTGGCTAGACCGTGCTAGAGACGCGAGCCTAGAACACTAACAAAATCACGGCGCTGCATGTGAACAAGGGAGGATCATGCTCTGATTTTTTTCTTTTTTTCACTTTTTTCCTCTTTTTTTTTGCTTCGCAACAAATTTTTTTCAAAAAAGTCTACGAATGGTCTAAAAAGTGCCTAGCCAAAATTTTCCAGACTTAGTTTTTTTTAGTTTGGAACTATTTTTCTTCTGCGGGTGGCTCGAAGGTTGGGGAGTCCTACTCTGTCACGACTTGGAGTATCGCGTGATCTGGAACTCGAAAAACAAAGCAACAAATACTGGACTCGGACTAGGACTGGTGGCGGACATGAATCTGGTGGAATATCGGATTGGTGGCGGCGATGAATCTGGTGGAAATCGGACTGGTGGCGGATTTATGTTGCAGGTGGACTCGGATTGGCGTAATGGCGGCGGATATGTGGTGGTTTATATGGAAGCAGCGATGATGATGATGCGGTGGTGATATATGGCAGCGGCGACGTGATAACCTGTGAACAGAACTCGAAACTCTAAAGGACTAGACGCTAAGACCAGCAACTTGACACGACGATGCAACCGCAAATTCAACAAAGCAAATATAGAAAAGATTATGCAAAGGCTCAGATTGGTTCGGATAAGATGAGCTAACCCTATTTTTTTGGCTTTTTCATCGACTATAGGTACGAAGAACAGACTCGATCTAAACTAAGAAAAACTATAAAATCTCACCGAGCAACCTGGAAAATCTGATACCACTTGATAGAGGCAAAGGTGTCCCGTCTTTCGATGAGATGGTGGCTATCGTTTTAGAGGAAGTCGACTTTGACGATCCGATTACGAACGTGCGAGGACGTCGCGCCTTAGCAATCGCTAAACCAACTCCGAGGGGTTATTGACCACGCCGGAGCACGATCAACCTGACCACGAGGGCCTGTTTCCTATGAGCAAACGAAGAACAAGCAAGAAACTGAGATTGCAATCTGGATATTGCGAATATAAGAAGAAAGCTTTATTGTTCAAGGTGGGGTTCTGTGACGTCTTGGTCTGGTCGTTGGACACAAACGAAGTACGCGAAGTTGCAGCTATGGCGAACTTTTAATCTAAACAAAACCCAAAGTCTAATCGATGCCGTAAGGGCTGTATATATGGAGGAGAGAAGGGGAATTTCGTGGCCCTTGGTGGAGGGGCCCGAAACCAACCCTAACTCTTGTTTCCCCACACATACGGACTCTAAAAACAGCCTATACTTAAGTATTTTGAAAATACATGGGCCTGGCCCAATAATAAGGTGACGCGACACCTAGAATAGCCTCTGGATTAAATTTATGAAGTGGTATCTTGTATATTTCGTCCCATGGTTCATGCACTCATTATGGTGGCTTTAGAGTCCTGGAATCATCACTTGTAACTCCGTTCTTGTTCCCCTTGCGCATGCCATCATCTCCATGCTTGAACTTGCTCCAAGGTTCATCTTTCTTGTCCAAGCTAGGCCCTTCATTTGTAAGCAAAACAATTGTATCCAACTTAGGCAGCATCATATTCACATGAACATTAGAATCGTTACCAAGAAACGAAAGTACCTAATAATTCAATTGGCGTGCGCGAGCTCTAGTAATTGGTCCAGTATGTACAGCAGCAGGGGCTGTGGGTGTAACAATGTTAGTGATGTCCTCATCACATCGTCTTGTCCAGAGGTAGGACGTAGTCATCGTGAATCGGCGCGTCATTGTAGATGGGACCTAGCACCAAATGAGAAGACACAATTGAGATAGAGGTCAAGTCGTTAGTGTTGAAAGTGGCCTCGCATGACCTATCAACTATCTCACTCTCTCTATGTGGTGGTTCACGCACTCCCTCAAAATAGGTGCACTCAATCTCACGTATGGTGGAGTCACTCATCTCACTCAAGTGGTGGGGGTTGTGGCTCTCCTCACATGGGAATTGATGCAACACATCATATATGGGGCTAGTGGTGAAGTCACTCTCACTCTCAATATGGTGGCAAAAGTCACAAAGTCATCAAATGTTGTCGTGGTTGAAGGGAAAATCCCATGCTCAACCATCTCATCGTCATCGCCATGGATGAAGGCCGAAGATGGCACATCATCACTCTCGCCTCCTAAGATGGAAGCATCATCCTTGCTCGCCACCTTGTCGCTCGCCTCCAAAGCTTGGTCCTTGAGGGTCTCCGTAGTAGTACTCGTCGCCGCACCGTCTTGAAAAAGAGTCATGGAGGACTCGGCATTGTCAATGCCACAAAGAGGGATGGCGTCAAACTTGGGAGTATCGTCTTGGAGCTCATAGGGCTTGGACATCGTGGTGGTACTAGCCTCATGCTCGTTCTCACGGAGCTTGGTCGTCGCAAAGTGAGCTTGGGGTGGGGAAAGTTTGGCCTTCATGTGTTCTTGTTCCGCCTTGAGAGCACCAATGTAGTTGTCATTGAGGGACTTGTAGTTCTCGAGGAAGTTCGTCTTCGAGATGTCGTTGTGCAATCCCATCATGAAGTGGAACTTCATCGAAATGGGGTCGTCCATGCCGGCTCGTCGCAAGGCAATCTTCATCTCCTTGAAGTACTCGTCGATGGACTTGGATCCTTGGATGGTGTTCTCCAATTGGCGTTGAAGTTGTTCCGTGTAGGTTGGAGGCACAAACTCTCGCCGCAAAGCTCTCTTCGTCTTGGGCCAACTCATGTCGTAGCTCTCCGAAGGTGTGTGAAGCCACCGTGTGGACGTGTAGTCTTGGAAGTTCCTTGTGGCGCACTTCACTTGATCTTCGGGAGGGACTTGATGTAGCTTGAGGTAGTCGTCCATCAAACGCTCCCACTCGAGATACTCCTTGGGTTCTTGAGTCCCATAGAAAGGAATCATGTGGTCGATGTCGAGGTCGTAGTAGCTCGTGGAAGTCGCGGACTTGAGCTTGGGGAGCTTCTCTTGAGCGTAGTCTTGAGGTGCTTGTTGGCGAAGATGCCGTATATCCAAAGGTGAAGATGCCTTGAAGTCGCTTGGCGAAGATGCCAAAGTGGTTGGTGTAACCGTAGCTCCGTCTTGGTGGTGCTTGTCTCGCGGTCTTCTCTTGTGGTCATGAAGTTTGGACTTGGCGTGAAGTAGGGCTTGTTTCGACTTGTAGGTAGGCGCATCTCGAGCATCTTCATGATGATGTTGTCGTTGTCGTGCTTGATCTCGATGTAGATGTCATTCGTCGTCGTCGTGCACATGTTGCTTGGAGGTGACTTGCCCTTCAAGCTGAGGTGGATCACGAACATGATGGTGGTCGCCATGGAGATGTGGACGTGGACGACTTGCGCTTGCATCATTTTTGTGCTCCGAAGACTTGTGACTTGAACGTCGCCGCCTTGAGGATGATGAAGGGGAAGAACGGTTGATCAACAAGGTCTGAATCTCCTCCATCCTTGCATCTTGCTCCTTCTTTTGTGTGGAAAGCTTGTTGTTGATGTAGTTGTACACGCCATCGTTGTTGTGGAAGACCGGAGATGAAATGCCTTGCCTATCCATCTCAAGATTCGAGCCAATATGAGTGGAGAAAGAGAAGAACGAATAACAAGTGTACCTTGACCGAAGTTGAAAGTGGATCAATGATCACTCCAATGTGGACAAGGAAACAGCACAATTGGTACCAATTCTTGTCGGTTTCTCACACCTACACATGTAAGGCTTATGGTGGAGCTCGGTGAGGACAATACTAGGAAAAGGCATGCTAGTGGCGCACCGAATTTTCCTTCTAATGGCGCACTACTGGTGCGCCACTGGCATCACGCCATTAGAATTAAATTCTAATGGCGCACTACTGGTGCGCCATTAGTATCTGGTGTTCTAATGGCGCACCGCGTAGTGCGCCATTAGTATAGCCTGCAGTGCGCCATTAGAATGCCTCCCAGGGGCCATATGTACAAATGTGCTTTGGCATTCTAATGGCGCACCAGCAGCTAATGCGCCATTAGTGTGATGATCACAGTGCGCCATTAGTGTCTTGTGTGGTGTGCCATTAGTATGAATATTAGGTTTTATTTTTTTTGCTTTTCTGATTTTTGCAAAGGTTACAAAATATATTATTGCATAGAATATAGACAGCAGCACACAGCAACATCAGATTCATCAAATACAATAGAAGATTAGTCTCCGAATACAATTCATCATATTAGTCTCCGGATTCAAAAGACCGGACAAAGATAAAACATTACAAGTCTCAAGACCGCGAGTATCGAGTTTGCCTTCACATTACAAGTCGATATCGATCATCTAAACTACCATCACATAGAAGAGAGTTGTGGTCATCACGATGAGCATCATCACGATCAAACTGGTCTTCATCCGGTTCCTCCAACGCTCCCTCCTCTCTCCCGCTAGATAGCGGGCGTATCTAGATTCGGCCTCCGCCCTAGTGGTGTACCCTTTGTAACTGTTACCGCTGAAACGGTGAACCTGTCTCCGACACTCCTCCCAGTCATCGTAGACTCCGGGAACCTTACCCTTGTACACGACATACGACGGCATCTCTATGCACAAGCCAAACAACAGACAATACATAAGCAATGTGTAAGTATGCAACAAAAGGATCGGAAGAGAAAAGCAAGACATTAATAGCACGATTCATGGTCCTACTAATAAATAGCATCGGTTACATCTAAGTTGAACAACCGTCCAAACCAAAGAGACATCTGAATTCATTAAAGTTTAATTACAACATGAGCCAATCAATGTTTCAGAACTACACATCACTACTTTCGACTCAACTCATCGGACAGGAGCGTGGGTGAAGCCGCCGTCTGTCGTGATGGTCATGAAATCACAGTCATTGTCACCCTGCATTTGTAGCGTTTCATCTATCTCACTGTTGGACGGTTGATATCTGAGGAAGAACTGCCCCGCGGTATGAAGGACATCTTGATGGATGATGTCCGCAAACTCCGACTGGATGCGAAAGAATTCTTGTCTGAGGCCCGCGTCCTGGACTGCCGACAAGCTCGTGGCCCAATCTTTGAGATTATCTGGTAGCAGAAGGTGATGATGGTCCCTTACGATCGCCCTCATGTGATGGAGGGCGTAGTAGGCATCCTTCTGACCGCCAGGCGGCTGCTTGACGCAGCAGAACTTCGTATTGTGTGAGAAGATGTGCTTGCCGGACTTACGAACTGGCCTCGTGAAGGTGCCTCCAGATTGGGCGTAGCCGGGGAGAACATCATCAAGAACTTTCTTCACATTTGTGTAGTCTATCATGGAGTTACGGTTCGGGTCGAAATACGTGGCCATGGAATATTTCGGGCTTAAGAGGATGAGTGTGCAATGTGTGTCACTGCACAGAACACAGAATGTTAGAAAAAAAAGAACGATCGAAATCTAAGAAATCATATGTTACGGGGCGGTTAAGGGATGACTTACTCGGGAAAGTAAGGCACAAGGAAGTTATCCTTATCTGCGTTTGCCAGAATGACGCCTTCGAGGTGTGAACTCGCAACTTGGCGGTCCCCAGCGCTGCTCAAGTGCTTGGCACGCATGTAGAAGGGGTCGACTATCACGATGTCCGGGGTATTGTCTCTAATGATCCGCATCTGCATGCTCAGCGAAAACAGCCGAACGAAGGTGTAGTGCAACGGATGTAGGTTAAACATAGTAAAGATGTCATCAAACCGCAGGACGATCATACCCCCGATGTCGCCATCCACAAAGCCCTTGCTCTCTGGCACCTTGGCCACAAAAACCGGGTATGCCACATCCTTCTCTCTGAGACGCCGCTTCTCCAAAAATCAGAACACTGTCGTGCAGACTCCGCATAGCACCGGTTGCAGCATTCAGCATATTTGGCGGTAGCATCGCCCTACCCGCCACATGCACCCTCCTCGAGATATCCTTAGGTGAAGGTGGCCCGTCCTGAGCACGGATCGAACTCGGTGCCGGCTGGCTCGCACCGGCGCCCTTGTTAGTCTTTCGTTTCCGGCCCTTCTTCTTGATCTCCTGTAATGGGACCGAGTTCTGCTCACAGACTGCCTTCTTCAGCGTGTTGGGGCTGATAATATTTCGCGCCTCAGCTATCTGAGGCTCGGTGAAGGCGGGAGCTGGAGGCGTGTCCTGAGAACTGAATGCGAGACGACGCTTGTTGCAATTGGATTTCTCCGCCGTACCAGCTAGATCGCGGTGGTCTTGGTTGGGTTCTTGAGAAAGAGGCCCGCAGAACTCGTCAGCGTACCCATGTTCGGGAAAGTACTTATCAACTTTGGTAAATGTACCGTCGTCGTTGTCGTCGCCGTCCGGATCCTGTGCCATAGGGCTGTCCGGATCCTGTGCCATAGGGATGTCCGGCAGGTCCGGTAGCGTTGCGGCGTTCTTGCCATGGCTTGGCGCCGGCACGACTGGCGGTCTTGTCTGTGGGGTGGTGTCCCCCGCCCCCAAACGAATCTGGCTCTTCGGCCATAGCAGGGGCCAGTTTACGCAGGTGCCAAGGGTCATCTCATCTTCTTCGTCGGCCCCAGCGGGTCGAATCGGAGGTAATAGCTCGTCGCAGCCTGGCAGCACCCGGACCACTTCAACCCTATACATTGTGGTTGGCATCGGATTACCGTGGAACATGGGGTTGCCCGGTTGAACGATTCTGCCCTTGGCGACATCGACCAACTAGGCGCCCACGAAGTGCAGAAGAGTGCAAGGAACGTCGGCGGTGCCCTGGAAAAACATGTATAGGGCGTCAGGAATGCCCAGTCAAAGGCAAGGAGATGAAGTCATCGGCCGAGAGGCTTAGTTACCGTGATGTCGTCGAGCTCGGCTAATGTCGAGGCACCGCCAACGGCGGGCGTGCAACTGACGGAGGGGGCGCTTGCTGGCGAGGTGCCGGTCGGCGTACACCCGGTTGCATTAAGCTCCAATGCCCGTGCCGGTGCCGGAGACACGAATACCGCCTCCGCCGGAGACACCAATGGCGCCGCCGCCGGAGACACCAATGGTGCCGCCGCCGGAGACACCAATGGCGCCGCCGCCGGAGACACCAATGGCGCCGCCGCCGGAGACACCAATGGTGCCGCCGCCGCGCTGTGCGAGTTGCTGGCCGTGAAGCTGGGAACCGGGGGAGGCCCCTTTTGGCCGCCCGCAATCCACGTCGTCAGCCCATGAATCAACGTAGGCACCATGGCGTTGAGCGTCGTTCCAAGTTGTTGTTGCACTTGCTCATGGACAAGCTCCGGAATCCGCGCCACTTGTGCCTTGAGTTCTTCAACCTCGCGCATCTGGCTTTCCGAGCTGGTCTTTTTCTCCTTCCGCACACCAGCGGTATAGTATGACCCCCATTTTGTGGACAAGCCTTTGCCGGCCACACGACCACTGACGTCGGCTTATCGAGCTTATCCTTCTTTTTCATTACGTTCAACGCCCTATTTAAAGGGGTGTCGAAAGGGGAGCTCTTAGACGACCCCGCGCTACTGCTTTCATTGTCCTGCGAAAGGAACATGAACCATTTAGAAATATTGGGGATTAATTAGAGTGCAACCATATGGAGCTAATTACGGGGGGGTGTATTCCTTACCAGAACAAGCTCAAGCGCCCTGGTCTTTGGATCCGTGGTAAGCTCCTTTGTTATCGGGTCCTCCTTGTACCGGGCCCTGACATAGTTCCTGGTCTGCTTGTCACCGCTGTATTTCTCGAAACGGGGCGGTAGGCCTTGCTCGGCACGCTCCGCGTCCTCCTTGTCCCATATAGGCTCCGCCACTCTATAACCGCCGGGACCGAGTTTGTGTTCCCCTAAGTTCAACTCCCGCATTTCTTTCTCCCATTGACTTGATTCGGAGGTTGCGGGGCTCTGGCACTTGATCTTGAACTCCTTGTACTCATCTTCGCTCATCAAAGGATATTTCGCCTTGATCTTGTCATAACTATCACCTTTATCAATCATTCTCTTCACCGCGCTTCTCCAAGTAGACAGGGCCGTGCTCATCTTCGTGAGGGCGGCATTGTTCACTTTATTCCCTGAGAGGCGTGTGTTTTCAAATTCGGCGGGGAACTTGTATCGTTCGTGCAGCTTCGTGAAGAGGAGGTTGCGCAAATTCCCTCGGTCCTTATGCCTAAGGTTCTCGGTGTTGATCGAGACGGTGCTCCGGAGAATGCACCTGAGCTGAACCAAGTACCCCTTGACTATATGTTTGGGCTCCGTTGGATTCCCGTCGGAGTCCACTTGAGTGAATTCCTCCTTGACGGTGCGGAGCGCATTCGGGCGCCGGTCCTTCCTTTGCTTCTTCGGTTGGCTGCCATCTATGTGTGCGCCGCCACCATCTGTGTGTGTGCCGCCATCATCAGTGGTGGCATCCTCGGCGGCACCATAAGTGGTGTCATCCCCGACGCCACTAGGGGTTGTGTAATCAGGATTGGTGTCTTCCGCGGCGTCATCATAGCGGTGAGGTTGTTCCTCCATCTCTTGGGACAGCTCCCAGAATTTCTTGCCGCCCGAACCACCGGCCTCATCGTTGTGGGCCATGTTTCTCTCTAAATAGGAAAAAAGTTTGGTCAAAAAGATGGTTATTGTCAAGGAACAAGATCATGGTCTCATGATTTAGGGTTTGTCGACACCGAGGCACCCTAAAAGCCTAAGCTTTCATCATTTAGGTTCTCATCGACACCGAGGCATCCGGGGCAACCAAGTTAAGTTTTCATCATTTAGGGTTTATCAATGGCGAGGCACCCTAGGTTGGGCCTAATCTTGGCTCTATTGCCACCTATGTTGGGTTTATCATCTAGGGTTTATCGATGCTAAGGATAATTCTAAGTTGGGCCTAATCACTTGGCTCTATTGCCACCTATGATTTAATGCAGCAAGAATGGCAGGGCAGTTGATCCTACTTAACTAAGTACTAAGATAGCCCGGCCCATGCATTAGTCGCAAGTACCCCATATGTCCTATTTTTAGCAAAGTCATGCTAAAATTCACGGAAAATTTCAGCATGACCTTTGCTGAAAATAGGACATACGGAGTACCCGAATTTGCCGAAACGGAAGTTAATCGACATTCCGGCAAACTCAAGGGCCTCTCGGGGTACCTGCAAATTCATCACGACACGATGGTCGGAGACAAAACCCAGCCACAGACCATATGGTCCTCTGCTTTCATATGGACAAAAATCAACTCAACTTATGTGAGCTTCCATTCCAGATATAATATGTCTCCCAACAAAAAATCATCAATAGTTTAGAAAGTCTGTACAAACACAGAAAGAATGACAAATGTATTTTTACAGATCATGGCTCAGAGTCATAAACATCTATGGACCAAATATAGTAATGGATACAGCAGATTAGTCTTATGATTTTACTTGTTCGGTATAAAATAGCTTATGCTTTCCTTACAGTACATGTCCACATTTGATATGTCCTTTTTGTCTGTCCTGCTTTTTGAATCAACCGTATCGAGCAATACTATGGAATTAGTCAAATAATTGTGTATGTTTTACAATAGGATGAATGCAAAAGAAAATCAAATGGTTGTGGCAATCTGTCCATCATCATGACTGTTGACAGTCGCCACACCCACTGTTGGACTTCGATCTAGCACAAAGGGGGTGTATAAGAGCAGATATGGATGGTGTGGTCTGGCACAGATAGCAGTATAATCATCTTAATCTTGCAGTGTAATTTTTAATCCGTTGCAGCAAACGGGCATTGTGCTAGTCTAATAAGAATACACATTGTTGAACTTCATTGCTGGAATTAATGGTTTACTATCGGGATGTGCCTTAGGAGCATCGCTTATCAAGTGAAAACATAAGACACAAACTTGTAGCTGTATGTGTTTTGCCAAGAAAGGGTGCAACAAGAAATATTTTCCTAGTACTGGTTTATCTCACCTACTAGTAAAGGGACATTTCTCCTCAAATCGAAAGTTAATACATCGTTGTTTCTTACTAGGGGAAGATGGACCTGGATGGTCAAGCACGTGGAAGATGGCTTTGTGGGCGCGCCTTCTTAACAGCGAAAATGCATACAGAATGATCCTAAAGTTAATCACATTGGTTCCACCTGGTGAAAAAGTTGGGTTCGAAGGAGGACTATACACCAATCCGTGGATAGCACACATAAGAACAGTAGCAGTAGTACTACTACTAGCAGTAGTACTACCAAAAGAAAGGAAAGAACAGTAGCAGTAGTACTACTACTAGCTAGCTAGCTAGCTGGTACTGATCTAGCTTCCGCATGCATTTCTCTGAATTTTGTTATACTTAAACACTACAAGGAATTATACTTTGTCATAGCTATTAGTCTGTGGACTAAGGGGCACTAGCACACTAGTAAGTGATAGGCAACCATCCTACATGGAAATGTGAAGACTTACATGGATGAGTACCAGCTCTAAGTGAAGGCTCAATGGATTCAAGATCAACCGACTGAAGTTGCCCAAACCTGCAAGGAAAAGGGAGAATAATGATTTCGAACTGCTTTTGAGGGCATACATAAGCATAAGTTCAGTCCCCCAAATCAAGTAATCCATCAGATTGGGATACTACTCTAGATTAGTGTAGCCACTATCTAACAAAAAATTTCAGAACTGAATTTCAGAGTACTCTAAATGTTGTGTGCCCTAGTATTTCTGTGTTCCCTTGCATTTCTATAACATTTAGTAGCATGACAGTTTTATCATGTTGAAAAAAATTCAGTAACATGAATTTGGCTAAGCCAAGCATGATCTTGCTTGCATTGCCGCCTTTGCTACATGAAGCAATAGGGTAGGTTCAGTTTCACTGAATTTTTGAAACTATACATCATTTGCTAAATTTTTGCTCTACATCACTTGCTCTTTGTAAATTATTGCATATATCCAGTGACTGAATTTTTGAAACTATAGGTGAACCTCTTCAGGAAACGCAAAACAGTTAACTGAAACTATCTAAAATAGTTAAATCCACTTGATGCTTACCTAATGCAGGCCAACAGAATGAAATGAACTACGAATTTGTTCTCTGAAATACATGTAGGCCAACAGAGAGGATGTTCTTACAAGGGAGCAAGAAGCCTGCCGCCATGGCCCTAGGGTTTGCAGGTGAGGGGGTGGAGGAGAAGGGAGGAATCACCATGCATAGGTTGGGGAGGGAGGAAGGATGGAGAGGGAGGAAGGAGGAAGGAGGAGAGGTACCTGGGCAGGCGCGGCCGGTCGCCGGAGGGGTCAGGGTCCGGGTTGGGGTCGGGGTCGGCGGCGGCGGCGTCGTCGAAGGGATGCCTCAGTTGGCCGTGGGAAGGCCGGTGGCCGCGGTCGTCGTCCTGCACCCCGTGCCCGGACTAAGGAAGACGCCGGCGTTGAAGCTCCGGCAGCGGCTGGGCGTCGGGGGGCGACGGCGCGGGGGCGACGGCGCGGGGGCAAAGTTAGGTCGAGTGGGGGGGGGGATCTGGCGAGGGAGGGAGAGAGGCCAGAGGGGAATAGGTGGAGGGAAGCTTTCTAATGGCACACCACACGCAGGTGCGCCATAAGTACGACTGTTCTAATGGCGCACCACCCCTCGGTGCGCCATTAGAATTTTGTTTTAACCTAGCCTAGTAGCCATATCTACAGCCCAACCCTATCTACAATAGAACCCACGCACTAGCCCGACTGGTCAGCACGCAGCACACACACCAGGAGGTCCTGGGTTCGATTCCCAGGATCCCCAATATTTTTTTTATGCATTTTAAATGGTGTTTTTTATATTTATTTGTGTTTAAATATGTTCAAACTTGTTTAAATCATAACAGTAATATTTTTTATGCATTTTAAATGCTGTTTTTTATATTTATTTGTGTTTAAATATGTTCAAAGTTGTTTAAATTATAACAGTAATATTTTTTATAAAAATAGTAAAAAAATTTAAAAAATATGTTCAAAAAGTGCGGGTGCGGGGGGCCGGGTGCTCCGACGGTGGAGCGGGGGAGGGTTGCGATGGGTGGAGCTAGCGGGGGAGGGTGCGGGTGCGATCGAGATGGAGGGGGATCGAGATCGAGATGGAGGGGGAATCGAGATCAAGTGTCCTCATGAATTCAAAAAGTGCCCATGAAATTTAAAAATATTCATGATATCAAAAGGTGCCCATGAAATACAATCGAGAAATGAAGACTACGATTTAAATACAATCGGTCTTAGCTAGCTATCTGTTCACAATCTTCTTGCCCTTCTTTTTCGCAAATGGAGTTCTTCTGTGGAACGGACGTCCTTTAGGTAGGGTGGTCCTGCTTCTTCTTGTGGTGTGTGCTGCTACTTCATCGTCGTCGTCATGTTCGATCTTCGGGTCGCCGTACTTGTCGAAGTCTTGCTCATTGGCTACTCCATCCATTCCGATGATCTTCCTTTTGCCTCTCCTCACGACAACATGACTGGGCTTTGGCGGGTCGGTAATGAAGAAGCATTGGTCCACTTGGGAAGCCAATACCCATGGCTCATTTTTCGCGGTGACGTTTGCGCCCGCGGTCTTGGATTTGGCTTTGGGTATAACCATGGTGGTGAAATACCGGTCTTCTTTTATGACGTTTTTGGCCCATCTGACACGGAACATCGGGACCTTCTCTCCAGCGTAGCTCAGCTCCCAGATCTCCTCGATCCTTCCGTAGTATCTGTCCTTGTCGTTACCGGTGTAGGATTCCATCGTTACCCCGGAGTTCTGATAACCATCGCTCTTCATGTCCTTGTCCTCGGTGTAGAATGTGTAGCCGTCTATATCGTACGCCTCATAGGTCATCAGGTTGTGCTCGGCGCCCTGTGACAAGGCGAATATGAGTTGTTCTTCCGCGGAAGAATCCTCATGTAAAGGGTACGACAGAAGCTTCTGCTTGAACCAACGCGTGAAACATGAGTTGTGCTCTTTGAGTATATCTCCGTCCGTCCTTTGTTGGCCTCGGTCATTGTACGTCTTCTTAATAAAGGTTTTGTGCTCTACCACCCAAGGATCGAGCACGTCTATGTGTTGTAGCGCGACTAGGTTTGCTCTTTCAAAGTCGGCGAGTCGACCCTCGAAGTCGACATGCATTTCGCGGCGACCCTCATGGTGACCCCATCCAGCGAGCCTGCCGAGGTGCCTGTTGACGGGCAGACCAACGGGGTTCTCGATGCCTAGATAATTCGTGCAGTAGGAGATGCACTCTTCGGTCAGAAAGCCCCTGGCTATGCTTCCCTCTGGACGTGACATGTTGCGAACGTATCCTTTGATGACACCATTCATCCTTTCGAACGGCATCATGCTGTGCAGGAACGTCGGCCCGAGTTGGATGATATCCTCCACTATATGGACCAGCAGATGCACCATAACGTCGAAGAATGCGGGCGGGAAGTACATCTCAAGCTCGCATAGTATCACCACGATCTCTTCCTGTAGCCTTCTGAGTTGCCTCACGCCAATCGACTTCCGAGAGATGACATCGAAAAAGTTGCATAGGCCAAATAGCATTTCACGGACGTGCGCGTCCATGATCCCACGGATTGCAACTGGAAGTATCTGCGTCATCAGCACGTGACAGTCGTGAGACTTCATCCCGCTGAACTTCTGCTTCGCTGGGTCTAGGTATCTGATTATCTTCCCCGCGTAACCGTAAGGAAGTTTTACTCCTAGGAGGCAGGTGAAAAACGGCTCGATCTCCTCCTGACTTAGAGTGAAGCACGCGGGAGGGTAGTCATTTCCGGTCTTCTTGGCCTTTTTGCCTTTGCGACGACTTTCCGTGTCCTGCTTCGCCTCATCATCATCATCATCATCATCATCATTAGCGTGAAGCTCCTGCCTGATGCCCATTGATTTCAAGTCTCCCCTTGCTTTCGGCCCATCTTTGGTCCTCTCTGGCATGTTGAGCAGGGTACCAAGCAGACTCTCGCACACGTTCTTCGTGATATGCATGACATCAAGGCTGTGAGGCACACAGTGGATCTTCCAGTACGGCATGTCCCAGAAAACAGACCTCATTTTCCATACCTTCAGCAGCGGCTCTGGCGCCTTTCGCTTCTTTCCCGGCAGTGGGCAGTCTTTCCAATTTTTCAACAGCTTGTCTATTTCCTCGCCGCTCCTCGTACACGGGCGTTTTCGGGGTTCGGTTTCACCATCGAACAGATCCTTGCGTTTCCTCCACGGGTCATCGTCGCGAAGCCACCTTCGATGTCCCATGAACACGGTTTTTGAAGACCCGAGATCTCTATCTAGATGGCGATACATTGTGTCATCCATGCACCTTACGCATCCAGAAAATCCGTGGACTACCTGCCCCGCGAGATATCCATAACCGAGATAGTCGTGCACCGTCGTGAGCAGTGCGGCTCTCATAGGGAAATATTCTTTCTCTGCGGCGTCCCACGTATTGGCTGGCGTTTTCCACAGCGTGTCAAGCTCCTCTTTCAGCAGCCCCAGATACAGATTGATGTCGTTCCCTGGTTGTTTCGGCCCTTCAATTAGCATACTCATGTGAATGTACTTCCTCTTCATGCACAACCAGGGGGGAAGGTTGTACATCCACACAAACACAGGCCAGCTGCTATGTGTGCTTCTCTGGCTGCCAAACGGATTGACTCCATCGGTGCTCGCGCCTAGCACGATGTTCCTTGGATCGTTCCCAAATTCTGGGTATTCGAAGTTCAACGCTTGCCATTGGCTCGCATCCTTAGGGTGACTCAGCATCTTGTCTTTTTTATCTATCTCCGGATCATTTGCGTCATCTTCTCGCTTCTTCTCCTCCCTATCCGCGTGCCAACGCAGTAGCTTTGCTACCTTAGGGTCCGCGAAATACCGCTGCAGACGAGGAGTGATCGGAAAGTACCACACCGATTTTCGAGGAGCTTTCTTCCTCTTCTTGTATCAAGTGACGCCGCACACCGGACATATGGTAGACTCCGTGTGCTCGTCCCGATAAATGATGCAATTGTTCATGCACACATGGTATTTCACGTGCGGTAAATCCAGAGGACACACGATTTTCTTCGCCTCCTCGAAACTAGTCGGGCACTTGTTCCCCTTGGGAAGATGTTCGTGCCAGAATGACATGTTCTCGTCGAAGCATGCGTCGGTCATTTTGTGTTTTAACTTCATCTCCAGAGCCATGAGCGTTACTTTCAGGCGGGTATCCTCGGGCCTGCATCCTTCATACAATGGAGTAACCGCATCTATCTCCAGTTGATCCAGCTTGGCTTTCTCTCGGGCGGCAGCTCTTGCGTTATCCGTCCGCTTGAGAAGCAGCTCTTGAATATGAGGGTCCTGCACCCAGCCTCCATCGTCGTCTGCTCCGGCATCTTCATCTTCATGATCATTCCCTTCGTCTTGATCTTCCTCATCATCATGTACGACATCTTCTACATGATGACTGTGTACAGCGTCACCGTCGTGATCATGTCCTGGAGATTCTTCGTCTTCTCGCCCGCCCTCGCCGCGGTGGTACTTGTCTTGTTGCCCTTCCTCATTTCTTGCCTGGCCCCGGCCATGGACGACTTGATAGTCATCTTCATCACCTTGCCACCGATAGCCATCCATGAAACCACGCAAGAGCAGGTGGTCCCGCACCTGCCCGGAATCTGGGTCCGCAATAAGGCTCTTCAGCTTGCATCTTCGACATGGACATCTTATCTCCGTCTCGTTCTTTTGAAGCATCTCGGCCTTCGCGGAGCTCAAAAACCTATTCACGATGCCTTCAGTCATCGTGCGGACCATGGTCGCCTGCGGGGTAGAGCAAAATGATATGTTAGAACCAAGAAAAAATTTGGCATGACCTTCCCTAAAAATAGGACCAAAAAGAATGCATAGTGCCATAATTCTCGCCGAAACGGAAATGAATCAAAACATTCCGGCAAAATATTGGCAACTATCGCATATTTCAAATACCGGTACCTTCAAACACAAACATATATGCAACACCACAAACACATGCAACACCACAAACATACATAGATCTAGCTAGGCCACAAAAAGTGCATGTGCACGTTGTTGGAGCGAGCTAGGGAGAAAAAAAGGTAGATCTATATCATGAAGATAGCTTTCCCTTACTTACCTATCAAAAAAAGGTAATTTCACCACTTAATTTTGTTGAATCTATGGTGGAAATGAGGTGAGGAGGAGGAGATGGCCGAAAGCTTGGAGAAGGAGGTGGATGGAATGAAGTGGGGAAAGTGAGTGGGTAGGTGTGGGCTGTCCAAAATATCTTGTTGGTCCCAGGTTACTAATGGCGCACCGTAGGAAAATGCGCCATTAGTAAACTAGTAATGGCGCACTGTGCCACGATGCGCCATTAGTAGTTTTGCAAAAAAAAGAATAAAAGAAAATTTACAGTAATGGCGCACTGCCTGCTTGGTGCGCCATTAGTAGTTATAGATAGTAATGGCGCATTATGGACCCGATGCGCCATTAGTATGTATGGGAAAATGGAAAAAAATAATAATTCATACTAGTGGCGCACCCTATTTACGGTGCGCCATTAGTGTCTTCCACACTAATGGTGTATCACAAACAGGTGCGCCATTAGTATATAGTAGTGGCGCACTGCTTCCACGGTGCGCCATTAGAATCAATCCTATCTATAGCCCTTTTCCTAGTAGTGGGATAGTGGCACAAAACTTTAATGCAAAATGTTAGCAAGAGTCAATAATGTTGAAAGAGATTCACAAATTCGCAAGTGTAACAAGTAGACCAATAGCAATATGTGGCACACGGAAACACACACACGAATAGATAAATGGGGTCGTGCAACCAAGGATGAGCACAAAATGTGGAATCCACGAAAAACGCTCGTGTTGCACAACTTAAGAGAGACGCTAGCACGATTGCTCACTAGGCGGATACGACACTTGTGCACAACCTATAAGATGCAAAATGGATAAACTTTCTATCCCAAGTATGCTATGTATGTATGGTTCCCGGTGTTTGATCCAAGATGATCGGATATGACAATCTTATGCAATGTGGTGGATGCTGTTCCTATTGCTTACAAGCTTCTTTGCTCTTTCTCTTTTCCTTAAAAGCTTACTCTCTTTTTTTTATATATCCACTTTGCAAAATGCACAAACCAAGATACTTATTGTGTATATGCGGGAACAAACTTGAGGCTCACGAGATGATATGATACCAATATGATATGGTATGTATGCAATGTATGGTGTAGATCACTAATGTGCACAAGTAACGTTGCCGACAATACTCAAATGGCTAGTCTTGACAGGCAAGTAACGCAAAATGGGCTAGGGGTTAACAATGCAACTGCAAGGGGAATGTACAATGGAGGGGTACCACGATACCAAGATGATATGGAGGTTACCGTCCGTGTCGATGATGAGTGGCGGTGATCTTGATGAAGATACCAAGATGCTGGAGACTCGTCCCTAAGTAGCCGAAACACCTTAGGAAATGGAGAAACCGCGAACTCAATATCTCAAACGTCAAATGTCAAAATGCTGGTAGCGGGATGCGGTGGTGGTTGCGGAAGCTCAAAGGGATTGCGGAAATGCAATGATGGGTTGTGGAGTACGCAATGCGGAGGTGGAGGGAACATGGTGGACTATACACGGTGTCGGAGTTGGAAGCATGGTCCCTAAGTAGCCGAAACACCTTAGGAGACACAACTCACAACACAAACAAAATTGGGTTAAGTTGGGGGGCGGAAGTGTATAGTGGTCAAGCCTATGCAGAAGTGGTGGTGGTGGTTGATGAAGAAGTAACCGTCCCTAAGTAGCCTAGACACCTTAGGAGACTCGAATCACTCCTCAAGCAACCACTAATGCTACGGAGAACAAAATTGGTTAGGTTGCGGAAGTCGGTGGTGGTGTAGCGGATGATGTGGTGTAAGCCCTAGGCAAAGATGCCAAAGTTCCAAAACTTTGATGGAGTCAAATGATTTTGGTAGTATTTTTGTGGGAAGGAGGATGTCAATAGCTTTTCAATGAGCTAAAGAACGCGAAAATCGGAGTTCGGATGAATTAGTTATGGCCGAAACAAAAATCAGCCGAAGGTGATATTTACAGGTAGCGGATGTCCGGAAAAAACGGCCGTCCGGTCGCCGGACGTCCGATCGGGTCGGAAATCCGCTGATTCTGCTCAGGTTAGGGGGTTCCAGTCATCCGGTAAGGTCGGACGTCCGGTGGTTCCTGCGGCTCCGGACGTCCGGTAAGGTGACGGTCGTCCGGTGTATCGGGGTCAACTCCAGATCCGAGATTCGGGACGCGATTTTGGGCGGAATTTGAGGATTTTGGGGTCAAAATTGATGAGATTACATGGATGAAAGATGGGAAAACTTGGGGAGATGCTAGATCCACTCGAAACCAAGCAAATCCATGGATCAAAATCAGCAAAACATCATCAAACCAACAAATCACAAAAAAATTTGGGGCTATTTTTGGTGGGGATTTTCGAATTTAGGACGAAACCAAGCAAAAGAAGGCTAGAAAACGGTGGGGGGAGCTCCAAAATCATGATCAACGTGGCTCATGATACCAAGATGATGTAGGGTAGGAATCCTAGGGACCGATCTTTCACGAAAGGAGCAGATCCCGCGAAGAATGCGAAGAACACGAGGAGGGAAACGAGGGGAAAATCATGAGGGGAACACAAGAGAACACTCAAACCAACAAGAATGATCACACATGCGCTAGATCCTCGAATACATCAGAGAAGATACACGATCCACAATCAATTAGGGACGATACATAGGTAGCCGGTCTTCTCCGTGAGGAGGTCTTGCCATCCAGGGGGGGGGGTCTTCCCTTAGAAAGGGGGCTTGAATCCAAAGGGATCTTCTCCGAAGAGGCCACGCTCTCTCGCACGGAGGAGATCCGATATGGATCAGCGTAGCTCTCTCTCTCAAATGAGCTAAACCAACGCTAACCTTCAAATGGTGGAGGTGGAGGAGTATATATAGTCTAGGGCCGCGAAGGGGTAAGTGAAGGGGTACATGGGCCTCAGCCCGCAACTGGACACACCCAGGTACCAGACGTCCGCTGGGGACCGGTCGTCCGGTGGCTTGTGGGCGGCCGGACGTCCGGTAGGGGCCGGTCGTCCGCTCGTTTAGGCTCGGATGCTGGTGTAGCGGATTTCCGGTCTGGACCGGTTGTCCGGTCACCGGTCGTCCGGTGGTGTCGGACGTCCGCTCGTTTGGCTCGGGTACAGGGACACCGGTCGTCCGGTCTGGACCGGTCGTGATGCGGAGCATCCCAGGGTCATCCCCATGGACCTACCATCGTCTCATCAAGTGCCTACCGGACCCATGACTCGATCACGTGCAAGAGCCCTAGAAACCGAGGTGACATCTCTCCTCTCAGAATTCCACTTCGATGCACATGAAGCATGGCTACTACCTCATATGGATACTTTGTGCATACTCAGGTACAATGGAGAAGCTAAGGAGCAAGGACAAGAAGAAGAGGAAGATGGACGAGAAGACGGAGAAGAAGAAGGGATGCAGGAAAAGTCCCAGCCAACGGACGACCGGCCGGGACCAGACGTCCGGCGCCTGAAGCCTCAGCCAAACCCCAGCGAGCGGACGTCCGGCCCAGACCGGATGACCGGTGCCCCTGCACCCGAAGCGAACAAGTGAACGTCCGGTCCGGACCGGACGACCGGCGCACCAGCACCCGAGCCAACATTAGTGGAAGTCCGGAGCTACCGGACGTCCGGCACCCCCATCACAGAGCAGAACCAGCGGACGGCCGGAGGACACCGGACGTCCGGTAGCTCCTGAGACACCGGACGACCGGTCCCCAGCGAACGTCCGGTATCTAGCTGCGTCCAGATTCGGGCCCGAGGCCCATGTACCCTTTCACTTCGCCCCCCTTTTGCACTTAGACTATAAATAGACCCCCCATTCATCCTAGCTAGGGCTAGCGTTGGTTTAGCTCATACTTCGAGATAGAGCTTCGCTCATCCATGCCGATCTCCTCCTCGAGAGAGACTGCGGCCCCTCTTCGGAGAAGATCAACTTGGATTCAAGACCCCCTCTTGGGCGGCCCCATCAAGACCTCCTTCTAGGAGAAGAACCGGTTACTTGTATTGTCCTTTGTTGACCTTGGATCATCGTGTATCTCTTTGTGTTTCGAGGATCTAGCACATGTGTAATCGAATCTTGTTGGTTTGAGAGATTCTCTCGTATTTTCCCTCATGAATCTCCTCGTGTTCTTTGTGTTTCTCTTTGGGATCCGCTCCTTTCGTGAAAGATAGGCCATCTAGGGTTTCACCCTACATCATCTTGGATCAGAGCCAGCTTGTCTCTTGATACCATCATCTTGGTATCATGATCAAGGTTGATCACGATTACGGAGCCTCCCCGTTGTGTTGCTAGCCTAATTTTGTTGTTTTTCGTCCTAATCTGAAAATCCCCACCAAAAATAGCCCCAAATTTTTCTTGTGTTTTGTGAGTTGTGATGATGTTTTGTTGGTTTTGATCCATGAATTTGTTGCGTTGCAAGTAGATCTAGCCTTCCCCCACCATCTCCACCTAGAAATCCCTCCCAAATTCCCCATATTCCCCCCAAAATCACCTCCCGGATCTAAAATCTCGCGTTGACCCCGACCATCGGACGACCATCATATCACCGGACGTCCGGCGACCCAGGAAGCACCGGACGTCCGACGTTACCGGACGACCGGCGACCGGACATCCGTCCACGTCCGGATGACTGCTACTTCCACAACATCATCCGCTACACCACCTCCAACTTCCGCAAAACCGTTCCAATATCCCTACCCACACCACCACCTACCCGCTACCGACTCCAACGATTTTGGTCGCCTTTGGTTTTGAGAATTCGAGTTGTGGTACCGTATCCTTTTGTGTTTCGTCTATCTAGGTACGGTTCGACATCGACACCACCGCCGCTCATTTTCACCACGGACGCTTCATCAACACCGGTCATCAACAACGACCACCTCGACTACGACTTGGTATTCGTGCCACCATTTTGACACCGTACCGGAAGCAACACCAGTAACCTCATCTTGGTATTGGACAGATCACTCTTGCCATCACATTGATAGACATCATCGCCTTACTCCTTTGCGTTGCTTACCCATCGAGACTAGCCATTGAGTATTGTCGGCAACGAAACTTGTGCACATTAGTGATCATACTTCCCATAGCATACATACATACATCATTGTTGCCTATATTAGTATCATCTCTTGTGTCACAAAGTTGTCATCGCATACTCACTTGCTATCTTGGTTCGTCAAGCATTACATGAGAAAAGAGCTCAAACATCAAAGAGACAACCAAGCTTTTAAGCAAAGAGGAAAGATAAGCAAAGAGCTTTTAAGCAAGAACCATAGCATCATAGAACATTTCGATTGTCACACTCGATCATCTTAGATCATATCATAGCAACACCTTGCATAAAACATATTTGGGATAGAAGTCGTTGCATTTTTGCTAAGTAGGTTGTGCACAAGTTCTTGTATCCGCCTATCGTGCAACAAGAGCATTTTTGTGGATTCCACATTTTGGCTCACCCTTGGTTGCTCAACCCCACTTATCTTTTTGCGTGTGTGTTTCCGTGTACCGTATATGCTTGGTCTACTTGTTACATTGCATCTTGCGAATCTTCTCCAACATTATTGAATCTTGCTTACATTCACATTAAAAATTGTGCCACCATCCTAACCAAGCTCCACCATAAGCTTTTACTTGTGTAGGTGTGAGAAACCGACAAGAATTGGTACCAATTGTGCTATTTCCTTGTTACACATTGGAGTCATCTTTGATCCATTGTCAACATCGGTCAAGGTACATTTGATATTGGTTCTTCCCTTTATTCCACTCACACTTGTCTTGGAATGATGGATAGGCCAAGTACTTCTACCAACCCGCTCTTCATGGAGCAAGACGACGACATGAACTCCTTCGTCACCAAGAGTCACCTCTTTGGTGCACAGCGTGCTTTGCATCAAGAGCAACAAGCTATGAGTGAATGCATCGACAACCTTGCCGCCGACTTACGACTTTCCGAGCAATGTACAAGGGACTACTTTGACAACAAGCTCGAGGATCACAAGCAAGAGAATGACGCAAGGATGGACGAGATTCGCGCTTTGTTGCTCAACCGCTCTTCTTCCACTTCAAGGAGCCGTTCAAGTCGACACTCCGACGACACCATCTCCGGTTCAAGTACACCAACATCGAACACTCTTCGACGAGCCGCGCGCAACAAGCGTCAAGCAAACCTCAATCCACTTCGAGACACCGACTCGTAAGAACATCGACGACGTCAAGCCGAACAAGCCTTTGCGCTAGCTCGAGAGCAGCAACGCCAACGTCAACACGAACAAGAGGAGCGAGCGCGACAACATCAAGATGCACAAGATGCCGAGGCAGAACGCCAAGAACAACAACTACGTGAAGATCAAGCACTTGAAGCACAACGTGCCCTTCATGAATCAAGTTGTGCCGTAGCCGACCGAGGCCGACAAGCTCGACTACATCAAGAAGCACTTCGCGATGAAGCTCAAGAAAGAATTTATCAAAGACGTGTGCGTCAGCAATCTCCTCGTCCAGATAGACAAGCGCCTCATCAAGATATACAAGCTCCCCCTCAAGCGAGACAAGAACATCAAGTCCATCGAGAACAAGAAGACAATGGACCCAATCCTCGCCAAGAGCAACATGAGGAAGACTTCCAACTTCGTCAAGAGCACCACGAGTTGGACAATCATCTACAACATGGGCGTCATCATCTCCGACCCCAACACAATGAATATCAATGCTACGGGAAGCTCAAGTTCACCATGCCCAAGTTCAATGGAAGCAACGATCCTGAAGAATACCTTTCATGGGCATTGAAAGTTGACAAGATCTTCCGTTTGCACAATTATGAAGAAGAGAAGAAGATCGTGATGGCATCCCTTGAGTTCCAAGACTATGTCCTCATTTGGTGGGAACAAGTCATTGAGCGCCGCGAGGCAAGAGGTGAACCACCCTTCACTACTTGGGCACAAATGAAGGATGTCATGAGAGCACGATTCGTGCCAAACTACTACAACCGCGACCTCTTCAAGAAACTTCAACAACTCAAGCAAGGCACCAAGAGCGTTGAAGAGTACTACAAGGAAATGGAGATTGCCATGATACGAGCCAATGTCAAGGAAGATGATGAGCAAAATATGGCAAGGTTCTTGAATGGACTCAATCATCCTATCAAGAAGATCACCGACTTCCAACCATACGCGAACCTCATCGAGCTAGTGCATCAAGCTACCAAAGCGGAACGGAAAGTACAAGTAGACTTCAAGTATGCCAAGTTCTCATCCAAGTCCTATGGCCTCTCCAACAATCAAGCTTCGATGACTCCAACACCTTCTACCTCAACCAGGCCTTCTACAAGCAACGGCGACAAGTCAAGTTACAAGAAAGCTTCGACAAGCTCAAGTCGTCCTCCTACTACAAGCAACTTCAAGAAAGCTCCATCATCATCTACTCCACCCGATGAGACCATCAAGACAAGTTCTATCAAGTGCTTCACATGCGGCGGCCGAGGCCACAAGTCCTTCGAGTGCACAAACAAGCGCACCATGATCCTCAACGACGACGGAACCTATGACTCCATGAGTGAAGGAGAAATGGAAGCTCTTGAGCAAGTGGCCATGCACCGACAAGTGAATAATGAAGATGAAGATCATCAAGTCTTTTGCGATGAAGATTCAAGCCCCGCTCTTGTTGTCTCCAAGGTCTTGACTCTTCAACATCAACAAGACGAAGATCAAAGATGCCATATCTTTCACACCAAGGCCGGCATCAATGGAAGATCCGTCAAGGTCATCATCGATGGAGGGAGTTGCCACAACTTAGCAAGTGTAGAACTATGCTCGAAGCTCCAATTGGTCAAGATGAAGGACCCTAACCCCTACAAGGTTCAATGGCTAAGCGACACCGGCACCATACAAGTCGAGCATAGAGTACAAGTCTCTTTCAAGATCGGCGCCTATGAAGACACATTAGAATTTGATGTCCTTCCGATGACCGTTTGCCACCTCCTCCTTGGACGGCCATGGCAATTTGACCGAGGTGTCATTTACAATGGGCGTACAAATCACTATAGCTTCAAGATGAAAGGGAAAGATTTCGTGCTACGTCCTTTGTCTCCAAGCCAATTGCTCGCCGACAAGCAAGCCACCCATCATGGAGAAAATAGTGAGAAAGCGATCCACCAAAAAGAGACTGAGCGCCACAAGCCCAAATTGAGTGACTCCACGATGAGCGACAAGAAAAACTTAGTTCTTTTTGCCACCAAACGTGAGATGAGAGAAGTGTGTGAGAACCCATCAAGTGTCCTACATATGTCCTATTGTGCAAGGACGAGGTCACTCAAACTAACAACTATCACGATCTACCTTTGGTGTTATCTTCTCTATTGCAGGAATTCCAAGATGTTTTCCCCGCTGAGCTACCTCCGGGTCTACCTCCACTACGAGGCATTGAGCACCGAATTGATCTCATCCCCGGAGCGCCCCTTCCCAACAAAGCTCCATACCACGTCAACAATGAAGAAACCAAAGAAATACGAAGGCAAGTAAAGCATCTCATAGACCATGGACATGTGCGTGAAAGTTTGAGTCCTTGTGCCGTACCGGTCATTCTTGTGCCAAAACGTGACGGTAGCTTTCGCATGTGCTCTGATTGTAGACCTATCAATGCTATCACCGTTACATATAGGTACCCCATTCCACGCCTAGATGATATGCTAGATGAGCTTAGTGGTGCCACTATATTTTCCAAAATCGATCTTAAGAGTGGTTACTATCAAATCCGCATACAAGAGGGTGATGAATGGAAAAACGCATTCAAAACCAAGTTTGGTTTGTATGAGTGGTTAGTCATGCCTATGGGTCTCTCGGAAGCACCGGGAACTTTTATGCGCCTTATGAATCATGTCTTTCGCCCTTACATTGGTATATTTGTTGTGGTTTACTTCGATGACATTCTTGTGTTTAGCAAATCTATCCAAGAGCATGTCACCCATGTTCGCACCGTCTTGGGAACTCTTAGGAAAGAGCGTCTCTATGCTAATATGGAGAAATGCCTTTTTGGTGTGGATAAGCTCGTTTTCTTAGGATTTGTTGTCTCTTTTAAGGGTGTTCATGTAGATGAGTCCAAGATCAATGCTATTAAAACTTGGCCCCAACCAACCAATTTGCAACAAGTGCGTAGTTTTCTTGGTTTAGCCGGTTTCTACCGTAGATTTGTGAAGGATTTTAGCACCATTGCTTCACCTTTGCATGCTTTGAGCAAGAAGAACACGCCTTTTGTTTGGGGACCATCTCAAGATATTGCTTTCAATGAGCTTAAGAATTTGCTTACTCATGCTGTCGTGCTTGCTTTACCCAACTTCGACAAGCCTTTTGAGATTCATTGCGATGCTAGCGGTAATGCCATAGGAGGATTGTTAACGCAAGAGAAGCGCCCCATAGCTTACTTTAGTGAGAAACTTTCCGGAGTGCAACTCAACTATCCCATCTATGACAAAGAGCTATATGCTTTAGTCCGTGTTTTACATGAATGGGAACATTACCTTCGTCCCCATGAGTTTATCATTCATACCGATCATGACACTCTCAAGTATCTCAAGGGTCAAACTAAGTTGAACAAGCGTCATGCTAAATGGAGTGAATTCATTGAGTCTTTTCCCTATGTCATCAAGTACATCAAGGGTAAAGAAAACATCGTCACGGATGCTCTTTCCCGCATATGCATGCTAGTCACGCAACTTGAGTTAGATGTAATTGGCTTCGAGCATATCAAAGAATCATATGAGCATGATGAGACTTTTGCCACCCCTTATGCCAAGTGTTTGTCACATACATCATGGGAACACTATTACATCAGAGACGGCTACCTTATGAGAGCTAACAAACTTTGCATCCCCAAGTCATCCCTTTGTTTATTGCTTTTGCAGGAATCGCATGGAGGAGGATTAATGGGACATTTTGGACGTCACAAGACGTTCGCCACGCTCTCGAAGAGCTACTTTTGGCCAAAGATGTTTTGCGACGTCAATCGCTTCACCAACCGATGTTCAACATGCTAAAAAGCTAAGTCCAAAGCTCAATCTCATGGTCTCTATATGCCTTTACGAATTCCATACCAACCTTGGGAGGACATAAGCATGGACTTTGTACTTGGTTTGCCAAAAACTCGCAATGGGAAAGATTCCATATTTGTCGTTGTGGACCGTTTCTCCAAAATGGCACATTTTATTCCTTGTCACAAGATAGACGATGCTTCACATGTTGCTAATCTCTTTTGTAGGGAAATATTGTGTCTCCATGGTGTGCCAAAGACAATTATCTCGGACCGCGACGTCAAGTTCCTTAGCTACTTTTGGAAGACTCTATGCGCCAAGCTCAGAATCAAGCTACTCTTCTCCACGGCGTACCATCCTCAAACCGACGGTCAAACGGAGGTGACAAACCGCACACTCTCCGCTCTACTTCGAGTACTCATCAAGAAGAACATCAAGGAATGGCAGGAGTTCCTACCTATCGCCGAGTTCTCCTACAACCGAGCAAGACACTCAACAACCGGCAGGTCGCCTTTCGAGGTCGTTTACGGATTCAACCCATTGTCACCATTGGACATTCTTCCTCTACCACTCCAAGAGCGCATCAATTTAGATGCAAGTGCGCATGTGACACATCTGAAGATGCATGAAGATACAAGAAACACAATCGAGCGTGAAGTTCAACGCCTTGCGACAAAGCTCAACTTCAACAAGCAACCTATGGTCTTCAACATTGGTGATCGAGTGTGGCTACACCTTCGCAAGGACCGCTTCCCACAAGAACGCAATTCCAAGCTTCGTCCACGAGCGGATGGACCCTTCAAGGTGCTTGCATGCTACAACGACAATGCTTACAAGATCGACCTTCCACGTGAAAAGTACAACGTGAGCGACATCTTCAACGTCAAAGATCTCTCTCCTTTCCATGGTGACGAAGATTTTGATCCGAGGACGGATCTTCCCCAAGGGACGGGAGATGATGCGGAGCATCCCAAGGTCATCCCCATGGACATACCATCATCTCATCAAGTGCCTACCGGACCCATGACTCGATCACGTGCAAGAGCCCTTGAAACCGAGGTGACATCTCTCCTCTCACAATTCCACTTCGATGCGTATGAAGCATGGCTACTACCTCATATGGATACTTTGTGCATACTCAGGTACAATGGAGAAGCTAAGGAGCAAGGACAAGAAGAAGAGGAAGATGGACGAGAAGACGGAGAAGAAGAAGGGATGCAGGAAAAGTCCCAGCCACCGGACGACCGGCCGGGACCGGACGTCCGGCGCCTGAAGCCTCAGCCGAACCGCAGCGAGCGGATGTCCAGCCCAGACCGGACGACCGGTGCCCCTGCCCCCGAAGCGAACGAGCGAACATCCGGTCTGGACCGGACGACCGGCGCACCAGCACCCGAGCCAACATCAGCGGAAGTCCGGAGCTACTGGACGTCCGACACCCCCATCACTGAGCAGAACCAGCGGACGACCGGAGGACACCGGACGTCCGGCAGCTCCTGAGACACCGGACGACCGGTCCCCAGCGGACG
This sequence comes from Triticum dicoccoides, assembly GCF_002162155.2. Classification (NCBI taxonomy): domain Eukaryota; kingdom Viridiplantae; phylum Streptophyta; class Magnoliopsida; order Poales; family Poaceae; genus Triticum; species Triticum dicoccoides. Next base: position 185,233,945 of record NC_041380.1, on the reverse strand, counting down.
TCCGGTACCTGGCTGCGTCCAGATTCGGGCCCGAGGCCCATGTACCCTTTCACTTCGCCCCCCTTTTGCACTTAGACTATAAATAGACCCCCCCCCATTCATCCTAGCTAGGGCTAGCGATGGTTTAGCTCATACTTCGACATAGAGCTTCGCTCATCCATACCGATCTCCTCCTCGAGGGAGACTGCGGCCCCTCTTCGGAGAATATCAACCTGGATTCAAGACCCCCTCTTGGGCGGCCCCATCAAGACCTCCTTCTAGGAGAAGAACCGGTTACTTGTATCGTCCTTTGTTGACCTTGGATCATCGTGTATCTCTTTGTGTTTCGAGGAACTAGCACATGTGTAATCAAATCTTTTTGGTTTGAGAGATTCTCTCGTGTTTTCCCTTGTGAATCCCCTCGTGTTCTTCGTGTTTCTCTTTGGGATCCGCTCCTTTCATGAAAGATCGGCCATCTAGGGTTTCACCCTACATCAGGTCGTCCGGTGAATCTTCAGGTGCCGGACGTCCGGACCCGACCGGTCGTCCGGTGGCTGGAGCTTCTTCAATAGCTCTTCTTCTTGCGTCTTCGTTTCCACGCTTTCCTCGTGGATGGTGTAGGTGTTCCTTGGCGCTTGCACTCCTCCACGTCGTCCGCAGCATTCCAACAATACCTATGCATGCACACGGGAGAAGTGTCAAGTAGTATACCATCCTCGAAGGGGTCAAGTGAGCACGTGTAAAGGATATGATTCACCTTTGTGTATGTGAAGTAGAGGTCGCACGTATCACTTGCCAAACGGACTCTTGACATGGTGATGTCCGTAGCATGCTCCGCATCACTCCGCAAGTGAAACACTTCAAGGAACTCGTCTTGACGGTCTCATTGTTTGGGGTTGATGATGATGAAGCTCTCGGCTTAAAGTTGCTCGTAGGAGGATGGCTTGTAGTTGACGAAGCTTTCTTGGAACTTGACTTGTCGCCGGTACTTGGTGATTCTCTAGTTGAGGTGGGAGGTACCGAAGTCGCGGGAGCTTGATAAGAGGAGCTGTAGGTCTTGGACGAGAACTTGGCATACTTGAAATCATCCTGCACTTGGCGTTCCGCTTTCGTGGCTTGGTGCACTAGCTCGATGAGATTTGAGTATGGTTGGAAGTCGGCGATCTTCTTGATGGGATGGTTGAGGCCATTCAAGAAGCGTGCCATTGTTTGCTCATCATCTTCCGTGACATTGGCTCTTATCGTTGAAATCTCCATCTCCTTGTAGTATTCTTCAACGCTCTTTGTTCCTTGCTTGAGTTGTTGGAGTTTCTTGAAGAGGTCGCGGTTGTAGTAGGTAGGAACGAAGCATGCTCTCATGACATCTTTCATTTGCACCCAAGTAGTGATAGGTGGATCACCTCTTGCCTCTCGGCGCTCAATGACATGGTCCCACCAAATAAGGACATAGTCTTGGAACTAAAGGGATGCCATCGCGTTCTTCTTCTCTTCTTCATAATTGTGAAACGGAAGATCTTGTCAACCTTCAATGCCCATGAAAGATATTCTTCGGGATTGTTGCTTCTGTTGAACTTGGGAATGATGAACTTGAGCTTGCCATAGCGTTGCTCTTCATTGTATTGGGGTCGGGGATGATGACGCCCATGTTGTAGATGATTGTTCAACTCATGGTGCTCTTGACGCGGGTGGTTGTCAACCTCATGTTGCTCTTGTCGTGGAGGATTTCCATTGTATTCATGCTCTCGATGAACTTGATGGTTTTGTCGAGCTTGTGGGGGAGCTTCGCGAGCTCGAGGAGGAACTTGACGATGCAAGCGAGCTTGAAATATTTGTTCTTGAATTTGTTCGCGAATTGCTTCATCTTGTTCACGAGCTTGACGGCTTCGGTCGGCAACGGCTCGACTCGAATTGTGTAGAGCTTGTTGCGCCGCAAGTGCTTGAGCATCACGGAGTTGTTGTTCTTGACGTTGTGTCTCGGCATCTTGTGCATGTTGGTGTAGACGCGCACGTTCTTCCTCTTCGTGTTGGCGTTGATGTTGCCGTTCTCGTGCTAGCGCAAAGGCTTCTTGGGTTTGACGTCGTCGGTGCTCTTGCGAGTCGGTGTCGCATAGAGGATTCAGGTTTACTTGACGGTCGGTGCGCGCGGCTTGACGAAGAGTGTTCGATGTCAGTGTACTTGAGCAGGAGAGGGTGAAGTCGGAGTGGCGGCTTGAACGACTCCTTCTTGAAGTGGAAGACGAGCGGTTGAGCAATAAAGCACGAATTTCGTCCATCCTTGCGTCATTCTCTTGCTTGTGATCATCGAGCTTGTGGTCTAAGTAGTCCCTTGTACGTTGCTCGGAGAGTCGCAAGTCGACGGCAAGGTTGTCGCTGCGATCACTCATAGCTTGTTGCTCTTGATGCAAATCACGTTGTGCACCAAAGAGGTGACTCTTGGTGACAAAGGAGTTCATGTCATCGTCTTGCTCCATGAAGAGTGGGTTGGTAGAAGTACTTGGCCTATCCATCCTGAGAAAGTGGTGGCGAGTAGGAAAATGAGAGAACAAAACCAAAGTTTCCTTTTCCGAAGATTGTGGATGTAACAAGTACGATCTCACGATGCTATAATAGGGGAATTGGTACCGGGAATTGTTTCTCACACCTACAAGTAAAAGGCTTATGGAGGAGCTCGGTTAGGATGGTGGCAAAAATTTCAAGCAAATGTTAGACAAGATATCGAAAAGGTTGAGAAGATTCACAAAATGCAAGTAAAAACAAATAGATCAAACGCAACGATATCACTAGGAACACACACGCGGAAGATAGATGGGATCCGCACAACCAAGGGGTGAGCTCAAAATGTGCAACCACGGAAAATGCTCTTGTTGTGCGAATACTAGAGAGACGTTAGCTCGATTACTCAAATGGGCTAGATACGCATGTGCACCAACCTATAAGAGAAACGTGCCGTCTTCAATCCCAACTATGCTACGTATGAAGTGTCGAAGATGATATGCAAAATGGCTCGATGCTATTGCTTACAAGCTCTTTGTTGCTCCTCTTTTGCTCAAAATTTTTCTTGTTTTGTTTTTTTAAAGCTAGAGCCAAGTATCATATGAGACAAGTATGTAAGATATGCATGGGAGAGACTTATGGCACTAAGATGGTAACAAGATCACTACGGTGCACAATAGTGTGGCCCAGAAATTCTCAACTTGCTAGTCTCGATGGGTAATCGACGCGAAATGGCTCGTGTTATCAATGCAAAAGTAAGGGTGAGATGTCATCGAGGTTATCGTCCGGTCGTACGGTAGTAATGAAGTTGGTGAAGCCAGTGTGGTGTCCGAGTTGATGATCGAGTGGCGGTGATGATGATGTCCAAATGCGCCTAAGTAGCCGAAACACCTTAGGACAGAAGAGAAACCGCGGTCCGAAACTCAAACAACCACGAGAAATAGTGCGTAAGAACATGAGTGTTGGTATGGAAGCAAAATGGTGCAAACACAAGATGGCCGAAAGTTCCTGGATTGTCCGTGCGCACGGGGTAAGTGAGGCCCGTGTGCACGGGGTCCTGTGTGCACGGGGTCTCGAGGGCCCGTGTGCATGGGGTGTGCTTTGAGCGAATGACAAGCTCCAGATCCGTGGGGATTTTCCAAGATAAGGGCAAATTCGAGGATTTGGAAGGTGGGGAAGATGGAAGATGGGTAGATCCACTCGCCAAACTCCAAATTCATGGATCAAAACAACCAAATCTCACAAGATCCAACAAATTGCAAGAAAAAAATATTTGGGCTATTTTTGTGGGGATTTTCGAATTTGGACGAAAAACAACAAAATCAAGCTAGCAAATGGGGGGATGGGACTCCAAGATGTGAATCAACCTTGCTCATGATACCAAAATGATATAGGATGAAATCCTAGATGGGGATCTTTTCACACTTGGAGGGGAAAAGGGCTAACTCTCAAGAACACAAAGAGGAAAACACTCAAACAATTCCCCAATCACACATCCACTAGGATAGCAACATAAGGTCCACAAGTCACAAACACAATCAAAGGAAAGATACAATGGCAAAGTTCTTCCAACTCCTAGGAGATGAGGTCTTGAAGATAGTCTTCTCCTAGAGGAGGTCTTGAAATCCACTAGGATTCTTCCCAAAGGGGTCTTGATTCCACAAATGGGAAGGTAGAAGGAGCAAAGCTCACAAATATCTCATCTCATACTTTAATCATACTTTGCTAACCCTAAACATAGCTGATGTAGGGTGGAGGCCCTAATCGCCCGATCATTCACGAAAGGAGCGGATCCCGGGGAAAACACGAAGAACACGAGGATGAACGGAAGGAAAACACAACAGGAAATCACTAAACCGACACGAATAAGTCACACATGGGCTAGATCCTCGAGTACATAGAACGATACACGAATCCATGGACAACTAGGGGCGATACACGGTAACCGGTTCTTCTCTGTGAGGAGGTCTTGAATCCATAAGGGGGTCTTCCCTTAGAAAGGGGTCTTGAATCCAAGATGGATCTTCTCCGAAGAGGGACCGCAGCCTCTCTCGTGGAGTAGATCCGATATGGATGAGCAATGCTCTATCTCTCAAATGAGCTAAACCAATGCTAACCCTAGCTAGGATGAATGGGGGGTCAATTTATAGTCTAAGTGCAAATGGGGGCGAAGTGAAAGGGTACATGGGCCTCGGGCCCGAACACTCTGCGCAGACAGGTACCGGATGTCCGCTGGGGACCGGTCGTCCGGTGTCTGAGGAGCTGCCGGACGTACGGTGTCCACCGGTCTTCTGCTGGTTCCGCTCTGTGATGGGGGTGCCAAATGTCCGGAAACGTCGGTCTTCTGCTGACTTTGGTTCAGGTGCAGGTGTGCCGATCGTCCAGTCCGGACCGGACGTCTGCTCGTTTGCTTCGGGTGTCAGGGCACCGATCGTCCGGTCTGGACCGGACATCCGCTGGCTGGGACTCGGCTGATGCTTCAGGCGCCGGATGTCCGGTCCCGGCCGGTCGTCCGGTGGTTGGGACTTTTCTGGCAGCCCTTCTTCTTCTCCGTGTTCTCGTCCATCTTCCTCTTCTACTTGTCCTTTCTCCTTAGCTTCTCCATTGTTCCTGAGTATGCACAAAGTATCCATATGAGGTAGTAGCCATGCTTCATGTGCATCGAAGTGGAATTGTGAGTGGAGAGATGTCACCTCGGTTTCAAGGGCTCTTGCACGTGATCGAGTGATGGGTCCGGTAGGCACTTGATGAGACGATGGTAGGTCCATGGGGATGACCTTGGGATGCTTCGCATCATCTCCCCTCCCTTGGGGAAGATCCGTCCTCGGATCAAAATCTTCATCACCATGGAAGGGAGAGAGATCTTTGACGTTGAAGATGTCGCTCACGTTGTACTTGTCGCGCGGGAGGTCGATCTTGTAAGCGTTGTCGTTGTAGTGTGCAAGCACCTTGAAGGGTCCATCCACTCGTGGTTGAAGCTTTGATTTGCATTCTTGTGGGAAGCGGTCCTTACGAAGGTGTAGCCACACTCGATCACCAATGTTGAAGACCATAGGTTGCATGTTGAAGTTGAGCTTGGTCGCAAGGCGTTGAACTTGGCGCTCTGATGCGGAGCAACCCAAGGTCATCCCCATGGACCTACCATCGTCTCATCAAGTGCCTACTGGACCCATGACTCGATCACGTGCAAGAGCCTTTGAAACCAAGGTGACATCTCTCCTCTCACAATTCCACTTTGATGCGCATGAAGCATGGCTACTACTTCATATGGATACTTTGTGCATACTCAGGTACAATGGAGAAGCTAAGGAGGAAGGACAAGAAGAAGAAGAAGATGGACGAGAAGACGGAGAAGAAGAAGAGACAGGCGTCAACTCTCTGGACAGCCCGGAACTTCTGGCTAGAGCCCGGAACTTCCGCCCCTCGGACCTTCCGGCCGACCCGGAGCTTCCGGTCTCCGACGACTCCGACCAGCCCAGGTGTGCCAATTCTCGGGTTAGCCCGGACCCCGCCCCGGACCTTCCGGCGCCCGGAACTTCTAGCCTGCCCGGACCTTCCGGCCCCTAGATGCCAGCATAGCTCCACCGCGCCATCTCTCTGCTTAGGCCGGACCCTCCCTGGAACCTCCGGCGCCCGGAACTTCCAGCCTAGCCCGAAACTTCCGGCCCTGCCTGCGCGTAGCCACTCGGGCCCGAGGCCCATGTACCCCTTCACTTCTTCCCCCCTTTTGTACTTAGACTATAAAGAGACCCCCCATTCATCCTAGCTAGGGTTAGCGTTGGTTTAGCTTATACTTCGAGATAGAGCTTCGCTCATCCATACTGATCTCCTCCTCGAGAGACACTACGGCCCCTCTTCGGAGAAGATCAACTTGGATTCAAGACCCCCCTCTTGGGAGGCCCCATCAAGACCTCCTTCTAGGAGAAGAACCGGTTACTTGTATCGTCCTTTGTTGACCTTGGATCATCGTGTATCTCTTTGTGTTTCATGGATCCAGCGCATGTGTAATCGAATCTTGTAGGTTTGAGTGATTCTCTTGTGTTTTCCCTCGTGAATCCCCCTCGTGTTCTCCGTGTTTCTCCTTGGGATCCGCTCCTTTCATGAAAGATCGGCCATCTAGGGTTCTACCCTACATCATCTTGGTATCTAGAGCAAGGTTGATCACGATTTCGGAGCCCGCCCTCTTCGTTTTTCTAGCTTGATTTTGTAGTTTTTCGTCCTAATCCGAAAATCCCCACAAAAATAGCCCCAAATTTTTTTTGTGATTTGTTCATGTTTAGAGATTTTGTTGGTTTTGATCCGTGAAGTTTGTGTGTGGCTCGTAGATCTAGCCTCCCCACCTTATTTTCCTCCAATTTCTTCTTCTTCCTCTTCGGATCTGGGCTTTTCCCCAAGTTTTTCCGCCCAAATCCACGAACCCTAAGTCCCTGTTCTTGGCAGAATCCCGACCCCCGAAAGTTCCGGTCCAACCCGGACATTCCGGCCCCCGGACCTTCCGGCCTCCCTGGAACCTCCGGACCCCGGACCCTCCGTCTTGCCCGGAACTTCCGGCTTCGACAGAAAGTCTGCACTACCTCCACATCTCCGCCCAATTTCCACCAAATTTTGTTCCGGTGCTCACCATATGCCATATATACTTCCGCATACCTCCACCATTTCCGCAAAACCGTCCCAATATCCCTACCCACACCACCACCTAACCGCCACCTACTCCGATGATTTTGGTCGCCTTTGGTTTTGAGATTTTGAGTTGCGGTACCGTATCCTTTTGTGTTTAGGCTATCTAGGTACGGTTCGACGTCGACATCACCGCCACTCATTTTCGCCACGGACGCGTCATCAACACTAGTCATCAACAACGACCACCTCGACTATGACTTGGTATTCGTGCCACCATTTTGACACCACACCGGAAGCAAGACCGGTAACCTCATCTTGGTATTGGACATATCACTCTTGCCATTACATTGATAGCCATCATAGCCTTAATCCTTTGCGTTGCTTACCCATTGAGACTAGCCATTGAGTATTGCCGGCAACAAGACTTGTGCACATTAGTGATCATACTTCCCATAGCATACATACCATCATCGTGTTGCATCTCTTGGTATCATCTCTTGTGTGACAAAGTTATCATCGCATACTCACTTGCTATATTGGTTCGTCAAGCATTGCATGAGAAAAGAGCTCAAACATCAAAGAGCCAAACAAGCTTCTAAGCAAAGAGGAACGATAAGCAAAGAGATTTTAAGCAAGAACCATAGCATCATACAACATTAAGATTGTCATACTCGATTGTCTTGGATCATATCATAACAACACCTTGCATACAAAGTTTTGGGATAGAAGTCGTTGCATTTTTGCTAAGTAGGTTGTGCACAAGTTCTTGTATCCACCTATCGTGCAATCGTGCTAGCGTCTCTCTAGTGTTGTGCAACAAGAGCATTTTCGTGGATTCCACATTTTGGCTCACCCTTGGTTGCACAACCCCATCTTATCTTTTTGCGTGTGTGTTTTCGTGTACCTTATATGCTTGGTCTACTTGTTACAGTACATCTTGCGAATCTTTTCCAACATTATTGAAGCTCACTTACAATTACATCAAATTTTGTGCCACTATCCTAACCAAGCTCCACCAAAATCTTTTACTTGTGTAGGTGTGAGAACCGACAAGGATTGGTACCAATTGTGCTATTTCCTCGTTACACATTGGAGAAATCTTTGATCCATTGTCAACATCGGTCAAGGTACATTTCATATTGGTTCTTCCTTTTCTTCCACTCACACTTGTCTTGGAATGATGGATAGGCAAAGTACTTCTACCAACCCGCTCTTCATGGAGCAAGACGACGACATGAACTCCTTCGTCACCAAGAGTCACCTCTTTGGTGCACAACATGCTTTGCATCAAGAGCAACAAGCTATGAGTGAACGCATCGACAACCTTGCCGCCGACTTACGACTTTCTGAGCAACATACAAGGGACTACTTTGACAACAAGCTCGACGATCACAAGCAAGAGAATGACGCAAGGATGGACGAGATTCGCGCTTTGTTGCTCAACCGCTCTTCTACCACTTCAAGAAGGAGCCGTTCAAGTCGACACTCCGATGACACCATCTCTGGTTCAAGTACACCGTCATCAAACACTCTCCGTCGAGCCGCGTGCAACGAACGTCAAGCACACCTCAATCCACTTCGAGACACCGACTCGCAAGAATATCGACGACGTCAAGCCGAAAAATCCTTTGCGCTAGCTCGGGAACAGCAACACCAACGTCAACACGAACAAGAGGAGCGAGCGCGACAACATCAAGATGCACAAGACGTGCAACGTGCCCTTCATGAATCAAGTCGTGCCATAGCCGACCGAGGCCGACAAGCTCGACTACATCAAGAAGCACTTCGCGATGAAGCTCAAGAAAGAATTTATCAAAGACGTGTGCGTCAACAAGCTCCTCGTCCAGATAGACAAGCGCCTCGTCAAGATAGACAAGCTCCCCCTCAAGCGAGACAAGAACATCAAGTCCATCGAGATCAAAAAGACAATGGACCCAATCCTCGACAAGAGCAACATGAGGAAGACTTCCAACTTTGTCAAGAGCATCACGAGTTGGACAATCATCTACAACATGGGCGTCATCATCCCCGACCCCAACACAATGAAGAGAAACGCTATGGCAATCTCAAGTTCACCATGCCCAAGTTCAACGGAAGCAACGATCCCAAAGAATAGCTTTCATGGGAATTGAAAGTTGACAAGATCTTCCGTTTGCACAATTATGAAGAAGAGAAGAAGGTCACGATGGCATCCCTTGAGTTCCAAGACTGTGTCCTCATTTGGTGGGAACAAGTCATTGAGCGCCGCGAGGCAAGAGGTGAACCACCCATCACTACTTGGGCACAAATGAAGGATGTCATGAGAGCACGATTCGTGCCAAACTACTACAACCGCGACTTCTTCAAGAAACTTCAACAACTCAAGCAAGGCACCAAGAGCGTTGAAGAGTACTACAAGGAAATGGAGATTGCCATGATACGAGCCAATGTCAAAGAAGGTGATGAGCAAACTATGGCAAGGTTCTTGAATGGACTCAATCATCCTATCAAGAATATCGCCGACTTCCAACCATACTCGAACCTGATCGAGCTAGTGCATCAAGCCACCAAAGCGGAACGGCAAGTACTAGACGACTTCAAGTATGCTAAGTTTTCATCCAAGTCCTATGGCATCTCCAACAATCAAGCTTCGACGACTCCAACACCTTCTACCTCAACCAAGCCTTCTACAAGCAACGGCGACAAGTCAAGTTACAAGTAAGCTTCGACAAGCTCAAGTCGTCCTCCTACGACAAGCAACTTCAAGAAAGCTCCATCATCATCTACTCCACCCGATGAGACCATCAAGACAAGTTCTATCAAATGCTTCACATGCGGCGGCCAAGGCCACAAGTCCTTCGAGTGCACAAACAAGCGCACCATGATCCTCAACGACGACGGAACCTATGACTACATGAGTGAAGGAGAAATGGAAGCTCTTGAGCAAGTGGCCATGCACCGACAAGTGCACAATGAAGATGAAGATGACCAAGTCTTTTGCGATGAATATTCAAGCCCCGCTCTTGTTGTCTCCAAGGTCTTGACTCTTCAACATCAACAAGACGAAGATCAAAGATGCCATATCTTTGCCACACCCTAGCTAGTCATGCATTAGAGTGTTGCATCATGTTTACTCTTTCATCAGAAACATGAAATGGGGATGACAGAACCCCCAGTCCCCTCTGAAACCAACTAGGGTTTACTAAAATAATTTTCAATGAACCTGAAATGCCCTTCTAAAATGCCCATCATTTTTGTCTTGGTTCAGAACCTCTGCCAAAAGTGGTGCACATTTTCCTAGGCCATCTTAGGGTTTTTGAATTAATTCATAAATATTTGAATTTGGGCATTTAAAATTATATAAAATATTTAAATGCTCAAATACCTCCAAACTAAAATGTTTCATGTTGGAAATAATCCAACTATGGACCAGGAGTGATTTGGTGATTTTTGAAGTTGCCTAGGTATTTTATTAAATTCAACAAAGTTGCAGATATATTAAATAAAAACAGAAACAGAAAAAAAGGGGGAAAGCTTACCTGGCGCCTG
>NC_041380.1:185210912-185222662 GCF_002162155.2 Triticum dicoccoides | reverse complement strand
CCAGCCATGGCCGACGCCATCGCCGCCACCCCCTCGCCGTAGCCACGCCCTCTGACCACCCCACGCCGTCTCACCGTGTCCAGGAGCTCCGCCGCTGTCCACTTCATCGAGCAGCCGAGCCCCGAGCGCTCGCAACGCCCGAGACCACCGCACCGACCTCGCCCGAGCTCACCGTCGCCGGAGATCCCCTTCAACGCCGTCGTCGCTCCGGTCCATCTCCGGACGCACCAAGGACTCCGTCGCACTCACTGTGAGCTTAGCCATCTTCCCCTCCCTTCCGTTCTTGCTCCTGAGCCATGTAGCAACCTCCCGGAGCTCAAGCGCACCCACCGCCGTGGAGCTCGTCGCCGACGTGCTCCCGGTCATCCTCCGGCCACAAGATGATGTCCATCTTACTCACCAAGTCCCGCAGCACCTAGCTAGCTACTCCACGAGCCTCACCGAACCCTCTAGCGTCAAGTTCGTCTTCGGCCGAACCCCGGTGGCCGCCAAGGTCGTCGCCGGCGCCAACTCCGGCCACCCCGACCCCAACGGACTCCGCCAAGAGCTGCGGTTTGTCCTCAGCTCCACTCCGGTGATCTCCGCGGCCCATTTGGTGGCCGGAATAGCCAAAACCACTCCCGCCGCCGCGTCGGGCTCGCCGGCGGCTAAACGCCGGTGCAGCCGACCCGGGTTTGACCACGGGTGGGCCCTGGTTGACTCCCCTGAGTCAATGACAGGTGGGGCCCAGCCCTGCTAATTAAACAGGATTAGTTTTAATTAAATTTTAATTAAAATAATCACCCTGACATGCGGGACCCACTATCAGGTTTGACCTGGACCAGTTCCGTTGACCTGCTGACGTCACACTGACGTCAGGCTGACGCAGTAATTGATTTTCTGGATTTAATTTAAATCAGGAAATTCCAGAATATTATTTAAACTTCAAATATTCATAACTTTTATTCTGTAACTCCAAATTGGACAAATTATATATGAAAAATGATCAGAAAAATCCAATCTATCCATCTGTACTATTTTCATGCATGATCAAACAAGTTAAATTGATGTTTTAAGCAGAACAAGGAAAAGCACTTTAAAAGGCCATATTTGAATTTGAAATTTGAATCCTTGATTCAAATTTGTTCAAACCCTTCTGGTTTTAGTTGCATTAGCCCAATACACTCATTTTGCCATGTCTCATGCATGCATCATATTGTTGCATACTGTTTGGTAATGTTTGTGAATCGGTGCTCTCTGCGGCAGGTTCTGTCCCCGAAGAGTACCGTGATTACCCTAACGAAGAACCGTATCAGTGCATCGAACCATCAGGCAAGCAACCAACCATTTGATCATATCGATACAATCCCATGTTCTCGCTCCTGCTCTCTTTTACTGCATTAAGACAACGCGTTTCAAACTGCTGTGTGCTACGGTAGTTGAACCCATTTCCTCTGCATGACCTGTCATTGCCACAGTAACTAGATGAAACCCACTAGCATGTGTAGGAGTTGTTTGAGCCATATGTATGTGTTGTTCCTACCTTGCCATGCCTGCTATGCTTAGAGTCGTGTCAGGTCTGGTTCATCTGGGTGATGGGCTAGAGTGAAATGTTTATGTCGGTAATGAGAGTGGTGTGGTGAACACGATTCTCGGGAACCCTGTTCACATCGTTCGGGGCCGTATGGGAAACCTCGGCCGGACTCCCTGCGGATGGAACCTGGATAGGCGATAAACCTGGACTGGAGGCTTAGGTGATTAGGTAGGTCGTGGCCGACACCCACGTTGGGCTTCCGCTTGAAGTTTGCCGAGTACATGTCGTGTAAACGACGGTAAGTGGTGAGAGCGTGTATGAAGAAGTACACCCCTGCAGGGTTAACATGATCTATTCGAATAGCCGCGTCCGCGGTAAAGGACTACTTGGTTGCTTATACAGTTCATAGGCAAGTAAATGGAAACTGTTAAAAGCCTCAAGATAAGTGTGAGTGCCGAGGATGGCTCTTCCGTAGGAAGACGGAGGCGGATCCTCGGTAGTGTATTGAATTGGTGAGTAGTGGACTCGTGTGCGCAAAACCATTTCAAGTTGGAGTCTCGTAGGATAGTCTAGCCAAGAGTCAAAGCTGGCTTGCTGCAATAACTCCACCAACCCTTCTTGATAATATGCATGTATGTAGGTTCTGATGTAAGTCTTGCTGAGTACCTTTGTACTCATGTTGCTATAATCTACATTTTTACAGAAGACGCTGCAACCCCTTCTGATGGGTTCTATGTAGACGTTGACATCAACGAGTAGGCTAAAGACCCAGGTGGTGACCCTGAGCTTGTGAAGGACCTTGTAGTATAGCTAGGCTTCCCAAGCCTCTTTTATTTTACTAGTTGTCTGTACTCAGACAAGTTACTTCCGCTGCTGGTTTGTATGACTGTATGACTTGTATGTTGGGTCGTGAGACCCGTACCTTTGTGTATGTCATGTATGGCTCTCTGAGCCTTAAATAAAGTACTTGTGTCATAGAGTCATGTTGTGATGCTTCGTTGTATTGCACATATCGAGCATATTGTGTGTATGATTGAAATGCTTGGTATGTGTGGGATCTGACTATCTAGTTGTTTATCTTTAGTAGCCTCTCTTACCGGGAATGTCTCCTAGTGTTACCGCTGAGCCATGGTAGCTTGCTACTGCTCTGGAACACTTAGGCTGGCCGGCATGTGTCCTTCTTCGTTCCTGTGTCTGTCCCTTCGGGGAAATGTCACGCTTTGAGTACCGGAGTCCTGTTAGCCCGCTACAGCCCGGTTTACCGGAGTCCTGCTAGCCCAGTGCTACAGCCCGGACCCACTTGCTGATGACCGACACGTTCGAAGCTGGGTCATGAATGCCTGTCCCTGTAAGTCTGTGCCACTTTGGGTTTACGACTAGTCATGTCAGCCCGGGCTCTTTATCATATGGATGCTAGCGACACTATCATATACGTGAGCCAAAAGGCGCAAACGGTCCCGGGCAAAGGTAAGGCGACACCCGTGAGGATACCGTGCGTGAGGCCACAAAGTGATATGAGGTGTTACCGGCTAGATCGATGTGACATCGAGTCGGGGTCCTGACAGCGTTGGCATCAGAGCCGGACTGCCTGTAGGTTCTCCAAGCCAAACTGGTCGATGTTGAGTCTAGAAATTCTTTAGTTATATGTAGGGGAATTGTTTGTGGGATGGAACGTAAGGCTCTTTTTACTCCTTTATCTTATGACATTCTGATCTGAGTCAGTCCATTCTTCCACCAGGGGTTAAGGAACTAGGACCTATTCTCTCTATCAGGATCACGTGTTACTAATCAGTAGTACCTTATAAGTTTGATGGATACAAGCCTAGTTCAGTTCTACTACCACATTATGTTGTTAGAATGGATTCAGAACCTTGTTATGATGATGATGAGTGTGTGTGTAATCCTTTGTCAAATGTCTCAAAATCCTTCTTGAGCATTTACAGCTATTATGCTGCCGAAATTTTGCTAGAAATTCTAATGCCCTTGCATTATGATTGTGCTTTCAGATGGCCACTCGCGACCTCAATCAAGTGGCTCGCCTGACTCGATGCCTAGATGTACCCGGCCATACTGCCAAGTTGGTCAGGGTAATGACTGAGGCTGGATACCGCTGGTATCCTGAGTACACGGTCGAAGAGCAATTCCGAGACTTTAATCAAAGCCAGTATCTCTGCACTGTCAGGATATTTCCATCTTATCCTGGATCCACCGAGCCTCTTCACTGCTCTTATGGACTCGGGGTTACCATTGAGATGGCTGTGCAGGACGCCGCCTACTCTATGATGACCATTATGCGAGTCAGATCTGGTATATTTCGGGACTCTGATTTCCGGTATATGCCAGGATCACTTCCGGGAGCACAAGGGTATCTCCAGGCTATCTATGCTGACCCCACCCAGGAGGATTCACGGACTCGCACCACTGCCGAGATGCTCGAGGATAAGGACCGTGAAAATCGGGCCTTGAGGTTAGAGCTCTTCAATACCCGTGCTGACCACTGGGCCACTTTGACTCGGTTCGCACCGGCGGTGCAAGCTGGATATTCAGATATGCGCGATCTCTATCCTGTGAGATCCGCTCTGCCAGACGTGATGGTTTGGTGTGATGTAGGAGGCATCACCCCACCTCGCGGTCCCCGCAGGCCACCGTTTGTTGGTCCAAGGCCTCATCCTAGCCCCTATGGTCCACAAGCTCCGCGAGATCGTCTGTTTCCGGATGATCATGTTGAGCTCCCAGGCTATGGAGGTGACTTTTACGAGGACTACTACGGATCGGTCTGAGTTAGTGGTAGTATCACTAGTTCGCACTAGCTGTGTCGTCTATCGTCCCGCGTGACTCGTGGGATATGACCTAGTTTGTACTCCTTCCGGAGGTGTAGAAAAATAATGTATAGGAGCTTGGAATGCCTCCGATGAGATGTAATCCTCTTTCACCGTAATAGTACTTTGTTTGGTCTTGTACTAAACCCTGTATGGTGTGTATGACGATGGAATAAAAGAAGCAGTTTCTGTATCTACCATGTCATACGGATGATCATCTTGCATTTCGAGTTATTCCTTACATTTCTACCCTATGTCGGAATTTTATCATCCTGACTAAATCATTGTCTTGTTTTCCTAGGATGGTCAACACGCGCGCTAACCCTGCTTCTCAAGAGCAGGCCGAAGGCAGTGAAGCCAGGGATGTAAATCTGCCTCATCCTCCTTCACTAGCCGAGGTTATGATGGAAGCTGAGAGAAACAAGCGGGAGACCAACCGTTTGTTAGAGCGTATTGAACAGAACACGGCACACCATCAGAGGACTAACGTGGTGTCACTCAGTGATTTTATCAAATTACATCCACCCACGTTCCACCACTCCGTCGAGCCTCTCGACGCTGATGACTGGCTTCACAGTATTTCTCACAAACTGCGTTCCGCGCTGGTAGCGGAGGCTGACAAGGTCACCTTTGTTGCATACCATCTTGAAGGCCCCGCCAGTCTATGGTGGGAGAATTATGGAGCTATGCGCCCGGCGGGCCATGTCACTACTTGGGCTGTGTTCAGTGAGGCTTTCCGTGAACATCACATTCCGGAGGGTCTCATGGACCGTAAACGTGAAGAATTTTGCAGTTTCACCCAAGGCCGACTCTCTGTGGATGCTTACAGCAGGGAGTTTGGTAATCTCGCACGATATGCAACTGAGGAAGTGTCTACTGATGCCAAGAAGCAAGCAAGGTTCCGTAAGGGCCTTAGTCCTGAGCTTCGCCGCGACCTCCGTCTGCATGAATGCACATCTTTTCAGAAACTTGTCAATAAAGCCATCAGTGCTGAAACTGGTCAGACTGATTATGACGCAACACGCAAGCATGGCCGTGACATGGGTTCCTCATCCGGTGCTGGTCCTCAGAAGCGCCGCGTGTGGGTACCCAACACCGCCCTGCCACCCAGGTTTACACCGAGGCCATCCTTCCAGGCGCCTCGCCCCGTTCAACAGTCTGCTCCAGCCAAGCCCTATGGGGGTCCAACTAACAATGCTCCTCCACGTACCAGTTCCGTGACTTGTTTCAAGTGTGGGGAATCTGGCCACTATATGCGTGAGTGTCCCCAGACCAACCCCAATCAATCTGTTAAAGCTGTTGGCCGTGGCAAGCCGACAGGAAAAATATTCCACGCCAAGCCGGTCACCGCTTCACGTGGCCATGTCAATTGTATTTCTGCCGAAGAAGCTCAAGAGGATCCCAACGTCGTTCTCGGTACGCTTCTTGTTAATTGCCACCCGGCATCTGTTCTTTTCGATACAGGAGCCTCTCATTCTTTCATATCTGAAAATTATGCTCGTTTGCATAACGTCGCATTCGGTGATATGCCAACCTCTATGGTAATTCAAACTCCGGGATCCAAATGGCAAACTTCTCGAGTAAGCCATGGAAATGAAATCCAAGTCGACAGACTTGTTTTCCTCGCGTCTTTGATAGCCCTTAAATCTTCAGATATTAATATCATTTTGGGTATGGACTGGATGTCGGCTCATCATGCCCAAATTGATTGCTTCTCTAGGACTGTTCAACTCACCCATCCTTCGGGGAAGATAGTCAATGTCTTGACCCGAATAGCCAAGCGACAATTATATTCTCTTAACGCCAGCCCTTTGCCAGACCTTGAGGACGTTCCGGTAGTCCGTGACTTCCCGGATGTCTTCCCAGAAGAATTGCCAGGTGTTCCACCTGACAGGGATGTTGAGTTCGTAATAGACCTCATTCCAGGAACCGTTCCGATTGCTAGAAGACCTTATAACCTCTAGAACTAGCCGAACTTAAGAAACAACTCGATGAGTCCTTGAAAAAGGGTTTCATCCGACCTAGTTCTTCTCCGTGGGCTTGCCCCGTCCTATTCGTCAAGAAGAAGGATGGTACGGACCGGATGGTTGTAGATTACCGACCTGTCAATTTGGTCACAATCAAGAACAAATATCCGCTTCCCAGGATCAACGACCTGTATGATCAGCTCGCTGGATCCTCAGTCTTCTCCAAGATGGATTTGAGGTTGGGCTACCATCAAATCAAAATCAGAAACGGGGACATTCCTAAAACGGCCTTTGTTACTCGTTATAGCCAATACGAGTACACCGTCATGTCCTTCGGATTAACCAACGCTCCAGCCACCTTTTCTCGGTTAATGAACTCAATCTTCATGGAGTATTTGGATAAATTCGTCGTGGTTTACCTCGATGATATACTCATCTACTCCAAGAACGAGGAAGAACATGCCGAACATCTAAGGCTAGTGTTGCAGAAACTTCGAGAGCATCGCCTTTATGCCAAATTTTCTAAATGTGAATTCTGGTTGTCAGAAGTGACCTATTTGGGTCATGTAATATCTGGTAAAGGTATTGCTGTTAACCCTGAGCGAGTTCAAGCCGTCCTTAATTGGACTCCACCTGAATCGGTCAAGCAAGTTCGGAGTTTTCTGGGCTTAGCGAGCTATTGTCGTCGCTTTGTCGAGAACTTCTCCAAAGTTGCCAAACCTCTAACCGAACTCCTCAAGAAAGATAAGAAGTTCGAGTGGACTCCACAATGTGAGCACAACTTTCAGGAACTGAAAAGACGCCTGACCTCTGCTCCCGTACTGGTACCGCCAGACTTCTCCAAGGACTTTGTTATCTACTGCGACGCCTCGCGACAAGGACTAGGTTGCATTCTCATGCAAGATCGACACGTAATTGCCTACGCTTCACGGCAATTGCACCCACATGAGGAGAATTATCCCACTCATGATCTAGAGCTTGCAGCCGTAGTCTATGCACTTAAAACCTGGCGACATTACCTCCTCGGTAACCGTTGCGAAATATTCACTGATCACCAAAGCCTGAAGTACATTTTCACCCAACCGGATCTAAATCTCAGGCAAAGACGTTGGGTTGAATTGATCACAGACTTCGACTTAGGAATAACCTACACCCCAGGGAAAGCCAACGTCATGGCTGATGCGCTAAGTCGTAAATCTTATTGCAACAATCTGATGCTACAACAAAGTCAACCGCTTCTCCATGAGGAATTTCGGAAGCTTAACCTTCACATTGTATCTCAAGGTTTTCTTTCCACCTTGGTGGCAAAACCTACCCTTACGGATCAGATTATCAAGGCACAGAAGGTAGATCCGGGAATCTCCCGCATCAAGAGAAACATTCAGACAGGAATTGCGAATTGCTTCTCCATTAACGATCAAGGGGTCGTATACTTCGGAAATCGACTAGTGGTTCCCAAAGTGCGAAACCTGAGGCGATTGATCCTTAAGGAAGCTCATGAATCTCCTCTCACCATTCATCCCGGTAGCACTAAGATGTATCAGGACCTACGCCAGAGGTTCTGGTGGACTAGGATGAAGAGAGAAATTGCTCAGTATATTGCTAATTGCGACGTCTGTCGTCGTGTAAAAGCAGAGCATCAACGGCCTGCTGGCACCCTTCAACCCCTAGCTATTCCTGAATGGAAATGGGATAAAATTGGCATGGATTTCATTACCGGTTTTCCCAGGACCAAGAGAGGGAATAATGCTATTTTCGTCGTGGTCGACCGTCTTTCCAAAGTAGCCCATTTCCTACCTGTTCGTGAGAGTATAACCGCTAGTCAGCTGGCAGACTTATACATCTCCCGAATAGTGTCCCTCCATGGTGTTCCTTTGGAAATTAACTCGGATCGAGGAAGTCTCTTCACCTCTCGATTTTGGGAAAGTTTCCAAAATGCTATGGGAACCCGTCTCTCCTTTAGCACCGCCTTCCACCCTCAGTCGAGCGGTCAAGTGGAACGCGTCAACCAGATTCTAGAAGACATGCTTCGAGCCTCTGTTATCTCATTCGGAATGGATGGGGAGAAGTGCCTTCCATTTGCCGAATTCGCTTATAACAACAGCTATCAATCTAGCTTGGGTAAAGCCCCTTTTGAAGTTCTCTATGGACGACGGTGTCGAACACCCCTTAACTGGTCAGAGACCGGGGAAAGACAATTCTTTGGCCCGGATATGATTCAGGAAGCAGAAGAACAAGTTCGTATCATTCGTGAAAAGTTGAAAACAGCTCAATCTCGTCAAAAGAGTCAATATGACCGAAAACATAAGGCTATGACTTTCGAGGTTGACGAGAAGGCTTATCTTCGGGTCACCCCTCTGAAGGGAACCCATCGTTTCGGTATCAAAGGCAAATTGGCTCCTCGTTACATTGGACCTTTTCGCATTCTCGCCAAACGAGGAGAAGTTGCCTACCAGCTGGAACTACCTCCGCATCTCTCCAGAGTCCACGATGTCTTCCACGTTTCTCAACTCAGGCGTTGCTTCTCGGATCCTATCCGTGGAGTGGACTACGAAACGCTTGATCTCCAAGATAATCTTACATATCGAGAGTACCCCATTCGTATCCTCGATCAGGCCGAACGTACCACTCGACGTCATAATATCAAGTTTCTCAAGGTTCAATGGTCGCACCATTCTGAGGATGAAGCAACTTGGGAAAGGGAGGATCGTCTTCGACTCGAGTACCCCGCCTTCTTCCCGGAGGAACCCAAATCTCGGGACGAGATTGTTTTGAGTGGGGGTGAGTTGCCACACCCTAGCTAGTCATGCATTAGAGTGTTGCATCATGTTTACTCTTTCATCAGAAACTTGAAATGGGGATGACAGAACCCCCAGTCCCCTCTGAAACCAACTAGGGTTTACTAAAATAATTTTCAATGAACCTGAAATGCCCTTCTAAAATGCCCATCATTTTTGTCTTGGTTCAGAACCTCTGCCAAAAGTGGTGCACATTTTCCTAGGCCATCTTAGGGTTTTTGAATTAATTCATAAATATTTGAATTTGGGCATTTAAAATTATATAAAATATTTAAATGCTCAAATACCTCCAAACTAAAATGTTTCATGTTGGAAATAATCCAACTATGGACCAGGAGTGATTTGGTGATTTTTGAAGTTGCCTAGGTATTTTATTAAATTCAACAAAGTTGCAGATATATTAAATAAAAACAGAAACAGAAAAAAAGGGGGAAAGCTTACCTGGCGCCTGCCCCCGGCCCACCTGCCGGCCCAGCCCAGCACCACTCCAGCGAGCTGCTTGCCGGCCAGGCAGGCAGGCAGGTGCCCGACGGCGACCGCGGCGTGCGCCACGCACCTGCTCGCCGCCTCGCCGCTCCCCTCGCCAGGTGACGTCGTGGATCGGCCTCCCTCTCTCCCCCGAACCCCCCAGACACCCCCTCTCCTCTCCAGCTCCTCCCCCTCGCACGCCCCAGCCATGGCCGACGCCATCGCCGCCACCCCCTCGCCGTAGCCACGCCCTCCGACCACCCCACGCCGTCTCACCGTGTCCAGGAGCTCCGCCGCTGTCCACTTCATCGAGCAGCCGAGCCCCGAGCGCTCGCAACGCCCGAGACCACCGCACCGACCTCGCCCGAGCTCACCGTCGCCGGAGATCCCCTTCAACGCCGTCGTCGCTCCGGTCCATCTCCGGCCGCACCAAGGACTCCGTCGCACTCACTGTGAGCTTAGCCATCTTCCCCTCCCTTCCGTTCTTGCTCCCGAGCCGTGTAGCAACCTCCCGGAGCTCAACCGCACCCACTGCCGTGGAGCTCGTCGCCGACGTGCTCCCGGTCATCCTCCGGCCACAAGATGATGTCCATCTTACTCACCAAGTCCCGCAGCACCTAGCTAGCTACTCCACGAGCCTCACCGAACCCTCTAGCGTCAAGTTCGTCTTCGGACGAACCCCGGTGGCCGCCAAGGTCGTCGCCGGCGCCAACTACGGCCACCCCGACCCCAATGGACTCCGCCAAGAGCTGCGGTTTGTCCTCAGCTCCACTCCGGTGATCTCCGCGGCCCATTTGGTGGCCGGAATAGCCAAAACCACTCCCGCCGCCGCGTCGGGCTCGCCGGCGGCTAAACGCCGGTGCAGCCGACCCGGGTTTGACCACGGGTGGGCCCTGGTTGACTCCCCTGAGTTAATGACAGGTGGGGCCCAGCCCTGCTAATTAAACAGGATTAGTTTTAATTAAATTTTAATTAAAATAATCACCCTGACATGCGGGACCCACTGTCAGGTTTGACCTGGACCAGTTCCGTTGACCTGCTGACGTCACACTGACGTCAGGCTGACGCAGTAATTGATTTTCTGGATTTAATTTAAATCAGGAAATTCCAGAATATTATTTAAACTTCAAAAATTCATAACTTTTATTCTGTAACTCCAAATTGGACAAATTATATATGAAAAATGATCAGAAAAATCCAATCTATCCATCTGTACTATTTTCATGCATGATCAAACAAGTTAAATTGATGTTTTAAGCAGAACAAGGAAAAGCACTTTAAAAGGCCATATTTGAATTTGAAATTTGAATCCTTGATTCAAATTTGTTCAAACCCTTCTGGTTTTAGTTGCATTAGCCTAATACACTCATTTTGCCATGTCTCATGCATGCATCATATTGTTGCATACTGTTTGGTAATGTTTGTGAATCGGTGCTCTCTGCGGCAGGTTCTATCCCCGAAGAGTACCGTGATTACCCTAACGAAGAACCGTATCAGTGCATCGAACCATCAGGCAAGCAACCAACCATTTGATCATATCGATACAATCCCATGTTCTCGCTCCTGCTCTCTTTTACTGCATTAAGACAACGTGTTTCAAACTGCTGTGTGCTACGGTAGTTGAACCCATTTCCTCTGCATGACCTGTCATTGCCACAGTAACTAGATGAAACCCACTAGCATGTGTAGGAGTTGTTTGAGCCATATGTATGTGTTGTTCCTACCTTGCCATGCCTGCTATGCTTAGAGTCGTGTCAGGTCCGGTTCATCTGGGTGATGGGCTAGAGTGAAATGTTTATGTCGGTAATGAGAGTGGTGTGGTGAACACGATTTGGTAAAGGTATCGATGAGAGGCCATGTAGGAGTACATGGTGGGTTGTTTCATTGAAGCCGACCTTAAGCACTGAGATCTGTATGTGTGATTTAAGAATCAGCTACTACCATGCATTGGGCCCGAAACCAATGGACCCTCTCGGCTTCTTATTCACCCTAGTTCTCCGTCCAGGAGTTGCAAGTAGTTTCTGGTGTTTGTAGCCTACTGGAGGCCGTGGACAGCGCTGACCGTAGGGGTGGGCTGTGATGCGGTAGGTACGTGGCACGGTGTACCGAATACCCGTTAGGTATCTCGGGAACCCTGTTCACATCGTTCGGGGCCGTATGGGAAACCTCGGCCGGACTCCCTGCG
>NC_041380.1:185200625-185210599 GCF_002162155.2 Triticum dicoccoides | reverse complement strand
TTGCCGAGTACATGTCGTGTAAACGACGGTAAGTGGTGAGAGCGTGTATGAAGAAGTACACCCCTGCAGGGTTAACATGATCTATTCGAATAGCCGCGTCCGCGGTAAAGGACTACTTGGTTGCTTATACAGTTCATAGGCAAGTAAATGGAAACTGTTAAAAGCCTCAAGATAAGTGTGAGTGCCGAGGATGGCTCTTCCGTAGGAAGACGGAGGCGGATCCTCGGTAGTGTATTGAATTGGTGAGTAGTGGACTCGTGTGCGCAAAACCATTTCAAGTTGGAGTCTCGTAGGATAGTCTAGCCAAGAGTCAAAGCTGGCTTGCTGCAATAACTCCACCAACCCTTCTTGATAATATGCATGTATGTAGGTTCTGATGTAAGTCTTGCTGAGTACCTTTGTACTCATGTTGCTATAATCTACATTTTTACAGAAGACGCTGCAACCCCTTCTGATGGGTTCTATGTAGACGTTGACATCAACGAGTAGGCTAAAGACCCAGGTGGTGACCCTGAGCTTGTGAAGGACCTTGTAGTATAGCTAGGCTTCCCAAGCCTCTTTTATTTTACTAGTTGTCTGTACTCAGACAAGTTACTTCCGCTGCTGGTTTGTATGACTGTATGACTTGTATGTTGGGTCGTGAGACCCGTATCTTCGTGTATGTTGTGTATGGCTCCCTGAGCCTTAAATAAAGTACTTGTGTCGTAGAGTCATGTTGTGATGCTTCGTTGTATTTGCACATATCGAGCATATTGTGTGTATGATTGAAATGCTTGGTATGTGTGGGATCTGACTATCTAGTTGTTTATCTTTAGTAGCCTCTCTTACCGGGAAATGTCTCCTAGTGTTACCGCTGAGCCATGGTAGCTTGCTACTGCTCTGGAACACTTAGGCTGGCCGGCATGTGTCCTTCTTCGTTCCTGTGTCTGTCCCTTCGGGGAAATGTCACGCTTTGAGTACCGGAGTCCTGTTAGCCCGCTACAGCCCGGTTTACCGGAGTCCTGCTAGCCTAGTGCTACAGCCCGGACCCACTTGCTGATGACCGACACGTTCGAAGCTGGGTCATGAATGCCTGTCCCTGTAAGTCTGTGCCACTTTGGGTTTACGACTAGTCATGTCAGCCCGGGCTCTTTATCATATGGATGCTAGCGACACTATCATATACGTGAGCCAAAAGGCGCAAACGGTCCCGGGCAAAGGTAAGGCGACACCCGTGAGGATACCGTGCGTGAGGCCGCAAAGTGATATGAGGTGTTACCGGCTAGATCGATGTGACATCGAGTCGGGGTCCTGACAGCGTTGGCATCAGAGCCGGACTACCTGTAGGTTCTCCAAGCCAAACTGGTCGATGTTGAGTCTAGAAATTCTTTAGTTATATGTAGGGGAATTGTTTGTGGGTGGGAACGTAAGGCTCCTTTTACTTCTTTATCTTATAACATTCTGATCTGAGTCAGTCCATTCTTCTACCGGGGGTTAAGGAATTAGGATCTATTCTCTCTATCAGGATCACGTGTTACTATTCAGTAGTACCTTATAAGTTCGATGGATACAAGCCTAGTTCAGTTCTACTACCACATTATGTTGTTAGAATGGATTCAGAACTTGATACGATGATGTTGAGTGTGTACGAAATCCTTTGTCAAATGTCTCAAATCCTTCTTGAGCATTTACAGCTGTTATGCTGCCGAAATTTTGCTAGAAATTCTAATGCCCTTGCATTATGATTGTGCTTTCAGATGGCCACTCGCGACCTCAATCAAGTGGTTCGCCTGACTCGATGCCTAGATGTACCCGGCCATACTGCCAAGTTGGTCAGGGTAATGACTGAGGCTGGATACCGCTGGTATCCTGAGTACACGGTCGAAGAGCAATTCCGAGACTTTAATCAAAGCCAGTATCTCTGCACTGTCAGGATATTTCCATCTTATCCTGGATCCACCGAGCCTCTTCACTGCTCTTATGGACTCGGGGTTACCATTGTGATGTCCTTCCGATGACCGTTTGCCATCTCCTCCTTGGACGGCCATGGAAATTTGACCGAGGTGTCATTCACAATGGGCGTACAAATCACTATAGCTTCACGATGAAAGGGGAGGAGTTTGTGCTACGTCCTATGTCTCCAAGTCAAGTGATCGCCGACAAGCAAGCCACCCATCGTGGAGAAAATAGTGAGAGAGCGATCAACCAAAAAGAGAGTGAGCGCCACAAGCCCAAATTGAGTGACTCCATGATGAGCAACAAGAAAAACATAGTTCTCTTTGCCACCAAACATGAGATGAGAGAAGTGTGTGAGAACCCATCAAGTGTCCTACACTATGTCCTATTATGCAAGGACGAGGTCAAACAAACTAACAACTCTCATGATCTACCTTTGGTGTTATCTTCTCTATTGCAGGAATTCCAAGATGTTTTCACCGATGAGCTACCTCCGGGTCTACCTCCACTACGAGGCATTGAGCACCGAGTTGATCTCATCCCCGGAGCACCGCTTCCCAACAAAGCTCCATACCACGTCAACCCCGAAGAAACCAAAGAAATACAAAGGCAAGTAAAGAATCTAATAGACCATGGTCATGTGCGTGAAAGTTTGAGTCCTTGTGTCGTACTGGTCATTCTTGTGCCAAAACGTGACGGTAGCTTTCGCATGTGCTCCGATTGTAGACCTATCAATGCTATCACCGTTAGATATAGGTACCCCATTCCATGCCTTGATGATATGCTTGATGAACTTAGCGGTGCCACTATATTTTCCAAAATTGATTTTAAGAGTGGTTACTATGAAATCCGCATACAAGAGGGTGATGAATGGAAAACCGCATTCAAAACCAAGTTTGGTTTGTATGAGTGGTTAGTCATGCCTATGGGTCTCTCGGATGCACGGGGCACTTTTATGCGCCTCATGAATCATGTCTTTCGCCCTTACATTGGTATATTTGTTGTGGTTTACTTCGATGACATTCTTGTGTTTAGCAAATCTATCCAAGAGCATGTCACCCATGTCCGCACCATTTTGCAAACTCTTAGGAAAGAGCGTCTCTATGCTAATATGGAGAAATGCCTTTTTGGTGTTGATAAGCTCGTTTTCTTAGGATTTGTTGTCTCTTCTAAGGGTGTTCATGTAGATGAGTCCAAGATCAATGCTATTAAAACTTGGACCCAACTAACCAATTTTCAACAAGTGCGTAGTTTTCTTGGTTTAGCCGGTTTCTACCATAGATTTGTGAAGGATTTTAGCACCATTGCTCCACCTTTGCATGCTTTGAGCAAGAAGAACGCGCCTTTTGTTTAGGAACCATCTCAAGATATTGCTTTCAATGAGCTTAAGAATTTGCTTACTCATGCTCCCGTGCTTGCTTTACCCAACTTCGACAAGCCTTTTGAGATTCATTGCGATGCTAGTGGTAATGGCATAGGAGGTGTGTTAATGCAAGAGAAGCGCCCCATAGCTTACTTTAGTGAGAAACTTTCCGGAGCGCAACTCAACTATCCCATCTATGACAAAGAGCTATATGCTTTAGTCCGCGTTTTACATGAATGGGAACATTACCTTCGTCCCCATGAGTTTATCATTCATACAGATCATGAGACCCTCAAGTATCTCAAGGGTCAAACTAAGTTGAACAATTGTCATGCTAAATGGAGTGAATTCATTGAGTCTTTTCCCTATGTCATCAAGTACATTAAGGGTAAAGAAAATGTTGTGGTGGATGCGCTTTCCCGCATTTGCGTGCTTGTCACGCAACTTGAATTAGATGTAATTGGCTTCGAGCATATCAAAGACTTATATGAGCATGATACAACTTTTGCCTTTCCTTATGCCAAGTGTTTGGTGCATACTTCTTGGGATCGATACTACATCAAAGATGGATACCTTATGAGAGCTAACAAACTTTGCATTCCCGAGTCCTCGCTTCGGTTGTTGCTTTTGCAGGAATCTCATGGAGGAGGCTTAATGGGACACTTTGGCCGCGGCAAGACATTTGCTACGCTCTCCAAGAACTACTTTTGGCCCAAGATGCATCGTGACGTCAATCGCTTCACCAACCGTTGTTCTACATTGTCGCAAAGCTAAGTCTAAAGCCCAATCTCATGGCCTCTATATGCCACTTCCAATTCCATATCAACCATGGGAAGATATTAGCTTGGACTTTGTGCTTGGTTTGCCTAGAACTCGAAATGGCAAGGATTCTGTTTTTGTTGTCGTGGACCGTTTCTCCAAAATGTCTCATTTCATTCCTTGCAACAAGATAGACGATGCTTCACATATTGCAAATTTGTTTTGTAGGGAAATCTTGCGACTTTATGGAGTGCCAAAGACTATTGTCTCGGACCGCGACGTCAAGTTCCTTAGCTACTTTTGGAAGACCCTATGCGCCAAGCTCGGAATCAAGCTACTCTTCTCCACGGCATACCATCCTCAAACCGACGGCCAAACGGAGGTGAAAAACCGCACACTCTCCGCTCTACTTCGAGTACTCATCAAGAAGAACATCAAGGAGTGGGAGGAGCGTCTACCCATCGCCGAGTACGCCTACAACCGAGCAAGACATTCGACTATCGGCAAGTCCCCCTTCGAGGTCGTCTATGGCTTCAACCCGTTGTCCCCATTGGACATTCTACCTCTACCTCTTCAAGAGCGCACAAACTTGGACGCAAGTGCCCGAGCCAACTTCCTCAAGAAGATGCATGAACATACAAGAAACACCATCGAGCGCCAAGTTCAACGCCTTGCGACCAAGCTCAACTTCAACAAGCAACCTATGGTCTTCAACATTGGTGATCGAGTGTGGCTACACCTTCGCAAGGACTGCTTCCCACAAGAACGCAAATCCAAGCTTCGCCCACGAGTGGATGGACCCTTCAAGGTGCTTGCACGCTACAACGACAACGCTTACAAGATCGACCTTCCACGCGGCAAGTACAATGTGAGCGACATCTTCAACGTCAAAGATCTCTCTCCTTTCCATGGTGATGAAGATTTCGATCCAAGGACGGATCTTCCCCAAGGGAGGGGAGATGATGCGGAGCATCCCAAGGTCATCCCCATGGACCTACCATCGTCTCATCAAGTGCCTACTGGACCCATGACTCGATCACGTGCAAGAGCCTTTGAAACCGAGGTGACATCTCTCCTCTCACAATTCCACTTCGATGCGCATGAAGCATGGCTACTACCTCATATGGATACTTTGTGCATACTCAGGTACAATGGAGAAGCTAAGGAGCAAGGACAAGAATAAGAGGAAGATGGACGAGAAGACGGAGAAGAAGAAGAGACAGGCGTCAACTCTTTGGACAGCCCGGACCTTCTGGCCGACCCGGAGCTTCCGGCCTCCGACGACTCCGACCAGCCCAAGCGTGCCAACTCTCGGGTTAGCCCAGACCCCGCCCCGGACCTTTCGGCGCCCGGAACTTCCAGCCTGCCCGGACCTTCCGGCCCCCGGATGTCAGCACAGCTCCACCGCGCCATCTCTCTGGTTAGGACGGACCCTCCACGGAACCTCCAGCGCCCGGAACTTTTGGCCTAGCCCGGAACTTCCGGCCCTGCCTGGGCGTAGCCACTCGGGCCCGAGGCCCATGTACCCCTTCACTTCGTCCCCCCTTTTGTACTTAGACTATAAATAGACCCCCCATTCATCCTAGCTAGGGTTAGCGTTGATTTAGCTCATACTTCGAGATAGAGCTTCGCTCATCCTTACTGATCTCCTCCTCGAGGGAGACTGCGGCCCCTCTTCAGAGAAGATCAACTTGCCCCCACTTGAGCGGCCCCATCAAGACCTCCTTCTAGGAGAAGAACCGGTTACTTCTATCGTCCTTTGTTGACCTCGGATCATCGTGTATCTCTTTGTGTTTCGAGGATCCAGCGCATGTGTAATCGAATCTTGTTGGTTTGAGTGATTCTCTTGTGTTTTCCCTCGTGAATCCCCCTCGTGTTCTCCGTGTTTCTCTTTGGGATCCGCTCCTTTCATGAAAGATCGGCCATCTAGGGTTCTACCCTACATCACGCTCGATGGTGTTTCTTGTATCTTCATGCATCTTCTTGAGATGCATCTTCTTGTATCTTCATACATCCAAATTGATGCGCTCCTGGAGTAGTAGAGGAAGAATGTCCAATGGTGACAATGGGTTAAATCCGTAAACGACCTTGAAAGGCGACTTTCCGGTTGTTGAGTGTCTTGCTCGGTTGTAGGCGAACTCGGCGATAGGTAGGCACGCCTCCCACTCCTTGATGTTCTTCTTGATGAGTACCCGAAGTAGAGCGGAGAGTGTGCGGTTTTTCACCTCCATTTGGCCGTCGGTTTGAGGATGGTACGCCGTGGAGAAGAGTAGCTTCACTCCGAGCTTGGCGCATAGGGTCTTCCAAAAGTAGCTAAGGAATTTGACGTCGCGGTCCAAGACAATTGTCTTTGGCACACCATGGAGACGCAATATTTCCCTACAAAAGAGATTAGCAACATGTGAAGCATCGTCTATCTTGTGACAAGGAATAAAATGTGCCATTTTGGAGAAACGGTCCACAACGACAAATATAGAATCTTTCCCATTGCGAGTTTTTGCAAACTAAGTACAAAGTCCATGCTTATGTCCTCCCATGGTTGGTATGGAATTGGTAAAGGCATATAGAGACCATGATATTGAGCTTTGCACTTAGCTTTGCGGCATGTAGAACACCGGTTGGTGAAACGATTGACATCTCGAAACATCATTGGCCAAAAGTAGCTCTTCGAGAGCGTGGAGAATGTCTTATCGCGTCCAAAGTGTCCCATTAAGCCTCCACCATGTGATTCCTGCAAAAGTAATAAACGAAGGGACGACTTGGGGATGCAAAGTTTGTTAGCTCTCATAAGATAGCCGTTTTTGATGTAATAGCATTCCCACGATGTATTCGACAAACACTTGGCATAAGGAGTGGCAAAAGTTTCATCATGCGCATACCATTCTTTGATATGCTCGAAGCCAATGAGATCTAACTCAAGTTGCGTGACTAGCATGCATATGCGGGAAAGAGCATACACGATGATGTTTTCTTTACCCTTGATGTACTTGATGACATAGGGAAAAGACTCAATGAATTCACTCCATTTAGCATGACGGTTGTTCAACTTAGTTTGACCATTGAGATACTTGAGGGTCTCATGATCGGTATGAATGATAAACTCATGGGGGCGAAGGTAATGTTCCCATTCATGTAAAACGCGGGCTAAAGCATATAGCTCATTGTCATAGATGGGATAGTTGAGTTCCGCTCTGGAAAGTTTCTCACTAAAGTAAGCTATGTGGCGCTTCTCATAAGGCTTGTCGAAGTTGGGTAAAGCAAGCACGGGAGCATGAGTAAGCAAATTCTTAAGCTCATTGAATGCGGTATCTTGGGATGGTCCCCAAATAAACGGCACATTCTTCTTGCTCAAAGCATGCAAAGGCGAAGCAATGGTGCTAAAATCCTTCACAAAGCGACGATAGAAACCCGCAAGACCAAGAAAACTACGCCCTTAGAAGAGACCACAAAACCCAAGAAAATGAGCTTATCAATGCCAAAAAGGCATTTCTCCATATTAGCATAGAGACGCTCTTTCCTAAGAGTTTGCAAAACGGTGCGGACATGGGTGACATGCTCTTGTGATGCGGAGCATCCCAAGGCCATCCCCATGGACCTACCTACATCTCCCACGACACCACTTGGACCCATGACAAGAGCCCGTGCGAGAACCATCGAGAACGAGGTTAACTCTCTCCTTGTTGAACTTCCCTTTGACCCACGTGAGATATGGCTACTACCTCAATCGGAGTTGCTCTATGTGCTTAGGTACCATATAAGCAACCAAGGAGATGGAACGGTGCAAGATGGACATCAAGAGCATGGAGACATTTTGCCCAGCCCGGAAGGACTGGAACAACCGTCCGACCACCGCCCGGGCGGAACAACCGGCCGACTACCGCCCAACAACCGGTATGCCTTCTGTGATCGAGCGGTGCCAGGCCGGCACTACATCGGATGTGCCGGTAACTACCAGAAGACAGGTACTGCCGCCCCGACAACCGGTACAACCACTGGCTCCTTCGACGTCCATCTCCGCAAGCCAGCGCCAGACCTCCCAGCAGAACTACTGCCTTCTAGGACTGGTACTTCCACCCTGCATGAGCTCCCAGCAGAACAACCGCCCCCTTGACCGGTACTACCGGCCCTGCCTGCGCACAGTCACTTGGGCCAAGGCCCGTGTACCCTTTCGTTACCTAGACTATAAATACTCTATCCCGTACAACTTTCTAGGGTTAGCATTGGTTTAGCTCATTTGAGAGATAGAGCATTGCTCATCCATATCGGATCTACTCCATGAGAGAGACCGCGGCCCCTCTACGGAGAAGATCCACTTTGGATTCAAGACCCCTTTACGAGAAGATCCCCTTGTGGATTCAAGACCTCCTCTCGGAGAAGAACCGGCTACCCTTTTGTATCGTCCTTAGTTGACCGTGGATTCGTGTATCGTTCTATGTATCCGAGGATCTAGCACATGTGTGACTTATTCTTGTTTGGTTTGAGTGATTCTCTTGTGTTTCCGCTCGTCTTCTTTCCAGTGTTCTTCGTGTTCATCATTGGGATCCGCTCCTTGCGTGAAAGATCGGCCTATAGGGTTCCAATCCTACATCATCTTGGTATCATGAGCAAGGTTGATCACGATTTCGGAGCCTCCCCGTTGTGTTTCTAGCCTAATTTTGTTGTTTTTCATCCTAATCCGAAAATCCCCACCAAAAAATAGCCCCAATTTTTTTTTGTGATTTGTTGGTGTGTTGATGTTTTGTTGGATCTGATCCGTGGATTTGCTTGGTTTCAAGTGGATCTAGGATCACCCCATTTTCCCTCCACCTTCCATCCTTGAAATCGCTCGAATTTCGACAACAAAATCATCATTTTCCATCCCAAACACCCATCCCCGATCCAGATCTTGCGATCTTCCCGACCCCAGCGGTACTACCGCCCCCACGAGCGGAACTACCGCTAAGGCACCAACCGGTACCACCGCCTTCACAAGCGGTACTACCGCCCCACAAAGTTTCAGTTGAAACCAACTGGCACCTTTGCCAACCACTTATACACCATCACCACTTCCGCATACTACCCCCTTTGTGCCCGTTTCGCACTCCGACACGTGTTGTGTCACGACCGGTTTTTCCGGGTAATAAATTTCCAGAAAAGACCGTCGTGCTCATCAGCCCCAGGATTACTGTTAGCTGATGAGGCTCCAACTTGATACAGAAATTCCAAGCAAAATACAAAATATGGAGTACAAGACCATTCTGGCCTGTGAGTACAACAAATGGTTTCTAGTGGTTGATGGCGGAAGCGGGTTGCGAAACATCAGTGTCTATGGGACTCCATTTCCCACGGGAACAGCTGACCAGGTTAATTCCTATCTTCGCGAGGCTGCTATCTCCATTGTGTGGGTTCCGGGGCTGGCATCGCGTCGCTCCTCTCCGTGCAAGAAAATCTGGCCAAGACAATAGCCAGGGACAAGCCAGTGAGTACTTTGAATGTACTCGCAAACATTATGAACACAGGTATAATATAACAATGATGTGCTGAAAACATTTTATGCTCATGACGTCAGTCGAAAATAGTAAATAAATTTCTGATGCGTGCCTGCGGTTATTTATAAAATTGCAGTAACATAGTAGTATTAAAATTTATGAAAACGAATAACCAGCAATGCCACAGTCGGGCGTCTTAGCGACACCACATAAAGGGCTTAAAAAGAAATGCCACAGTCGGGCGTCTGAGCGACACCACAAAAAGGGCTTTAAAAGAAATGCCGCAGTCGGGCGTCTGAGCGACACCACATAAAGGGCTTTAAAAGAAATGCCACAGTCGGGCGTCTGAGCGACACCACATAAAGGGCTTTAAAAGAAATGCCACAGTCGGACGTCTGAGCGACACCACATAAAGGGCTTTAAAAGAAATGCCGCAGTCGGGCGTCTGA